>NC_089849.1:3803443-3945562 GCF_035609145.1 Eleutherodactylus coqui
CACTAAATGGGGCACTGCTAGGGAAAAGACCTGGGGGGTACTAGTGGACTGTAGACGTAACTGGAGCAACCAATGCCAGTCAGCTGCTGCAAAAGCTAATAAAGCCTTGGGGTGCATTAAAAGAGGTATAGGGGCGAGAACATTATCCTCCCACTATATAAGGCACTTGTCAGGCCTCACATGGAATACTGCATACAGTTCTGGACTCCGGGTGTTACGTGTGCTGCTGGAATCTGTAGTTCTAGGCTTACTAGCAGCACAGCCCTCACAGGGTTAATTGATTGTGCTGGCTGGGTGTGGTACTTCCTGCTAGCCAATCACCTGGGTCTGTGCTCACATATAAACCCAGCTCCTGGTCAGTCTCTGTCTGGTGTTCAGGGTGAGCAGTCATGAATGACTGTTGACGTTTGCTGTGTGATCTGTGTCTTGCTGGTTTACGTTTGTTTATACTCTGTCAAAAAACGCCTCTGTCCGCAGATAAGTCGCATATTCATGAGCGCGATATTGGGCCGAGTTTCGTGGCCTGATGTCGCACGCGGACAGAAAATCTAGATAAAGACCTATTTTCATGCGATTCATGCGTGATAATAGGACTTGCAATGTGTGAGGTTTTCGGGCGCATCTCGCTGCCGTCCGTGTAAATCCAGCCTATGGGAAGATCTATACAGGCGAAGGTGATATTGGTCTGAGAAACCCAAGACTGTCCGTGCGGGTGAGGGGCGCCGTGCATTGTGGGGCACGTAGACTTCACATGTTATTTTAACAGGAAAATGTTTACACTCCCGTGGCGCTCCTACGTCCTGCGACCGCGATCACCGCAAATAATGGGCGAGTTGTTGGATCAAAGTGAGAGGAAAAGCCCATGGAAACCCAGTGAAGACAAGGGGTTAATACGTAACACACAGAACTCATGCAATGTTGGCGGCCGCATAAATCTGGTCTAACAGTGCGATGACACAGTGTCTCTTGCCTGCTCAGGAGGAGCTCCACTGATTGCGGTCGGCAGCGAGGCTCACCGCAGTTAGTGGAGCTAATTATCGCTTTCTCCTAGCTTTGGGACAATCACAGAAAATGGCCGTTACTGACTGACTGAGGAGTGAATATAGATGCATCCTCCTCTCACCATGCAGGTAGCTGACTACCAAATGCATGGTGAACTACATATATCAGAATGGTCTGGCACCCTGCACCACTATGTGTGGGAGTATACGCCAAGCAGCCACCCCCCTCATTATCAAGAGGCAGTGTGAGTGGCTGTCTCATCGGTGTCCTGCACAGGTGTTATTGGCTCCTCCATTTGGTAGTCAGCTACCTGCATGGTGAGAGGAGGATGCATCTATATGCACTCCTCACTCAGTAAGTAACGGCCATTTTCTGTGATTGGTTTTATTTCTTGATTTCTCCTTCTGTGATGCATTTATATTAGTGTAGGGACCCACTACAAGCAGGGAACCGTGAAGTGGTTAGTGGGCTCATGTATCTTGGCCAACATCCAACCAATGCCTTGCATTTATTATCTATCATTCACATGCAGTGTGGCATTAAGACTCCAGGGGGAGCCCAGGGTGGCAGTACCAATGTGGTTCACTGATGGAAATGCAGGGCAACCCGCCGAATTATCATGGCGTCATTAATAGGTTGCTGGTCTGCATGGTGAACTACATATATCAGAATGGTCTGGCACCCTGTATCCACTATGTGTGGGAGTGTACACCAAGCATCCACCCCCCTCATTATCAGGAGGCAGTGTGAGTGGCTGTCTCATCGGTGTCCCTCACAGGTGTTATTGGCTCCTCCATTTGGTAGTCAGCTACCTGCATGGTGAGAGGAGGATGCATCTATATGCACTCCTCAGTCAGTAAGGAACGGCCGTTTTCTGTGATTGTTTTTAAATCTTGATTTCCCCTTCTGTGACGCTCCTAGCTTTGGGGTATAAGTGGCACAAGGACTTTGTCCATGGAGTGACCAGCGCTGCCGTGTAATAAGACGCCAGCTGCACAGATGGTCGGGTCTTCCTCTCATCCTCCTCACAAACTCCTCCTCAGTATGCTACGCTCCATTGGCCTAAAGGACACTGCCCTCTCCTGGTTCTCCTCTTACCTATCTGACCGCTCTTTCAGTGTCTCCTTTGCTGGCTCTACCTCCCCTCCTCTTCCCCTTGCTGTTGGGGTCCCCCAGGGCTCGGTCCTTGGCCCCCTTCTCTTCTCTATCTACACAGCCCCAATTGGACAAACCATCAGGAGATTTGGCCTCCAATACCACCTGTACGCTGATGACACCCAGCTATACCCCTCTGCCCGTGACATCTCTGCACCTTTCCTCCAAAACATCACTAACTGTCTGTCCGCTGTCTCTAACACTATGTCCTCTCTCTACCTAAAACTAAACCTCTCTAAAACTGACCTGCTGGTGTTTCCTCCCTCCACTAACCGACCTCCTCCTGACATCTCCATCTCAGTGTGTGGCACCATAACTCCCAGCACGCCCGCTGCCTTGGGGTCATATTTGACTCTGATCTCTCTTTTACCCCCTACATCCAATCTCTGGCCCGAACATGTCAGCTGCACCTCAAGAACATCGCAAGAATCCGCTCTTTCCTCACTGTGGAGACGTTAAAAACGCTTATTGTCGCCCTCATCCACTCCCGGCTCGATTACTGCAACTCGTTGCTGATCGGCCTTCCCCCGCACCAGACTCTACCCTCTCCAATCCATCCTGAATGCGGCAGCCAGGCTCATCTTCCTGTCCAGCTGCTACTCGGACGCCTCTGCCCTGTGCCAGTCACTGTACTGGCTGCCCGTTAAATACAGAATTCAATTCAAACTCGCTACCTTCATCCACAAAGCCCTCCAGCGCCCCCCTATATTGCCTCCCTCATCCACAGCGCAGCGCCCCCCTATATCGCCTCCCTCATCCACAGCGCAGCGCCCCCCTATATTGCCTCCCTCATCTCAATCCATCAACCAGCCCGGGCTCTCCGCTCTGCTAATGAAACCAGACTGAGCGCCCCTTTCATTCGAACTTCTCATTTCCGCCTCCAAGACTTCTCCAGAGCAGCACCGGTCCTCTGGAACGCACTACCAAAGGCTACCCGGGCAATCCAGGACTCGCAGAACTTCAGGCGTGCTCTAAAAACGCACCTCTTCAGGGAGGCATACCGCATTCCCTAAACAAACCCCTCTGTACCCCCCTGATAACATGCTCCCTGACCTACTGACTGCAATCCCTGGTAGCCATCATAAACCGCTCCTGCAGTCATACCGATTCTGCCGGCACACGGCTAAATGTCTGACCATTGTCTATGTGTATATCACCCCTCACTCTCCACCTCGCCATACTGTGCACATCTCCAGCCCCTTTACCCTCTGTATCCCCCCATTACTTGTAGTATGTAAGCTCGTTGGAGCCGGACCCTCACCCCTATTGTTTCCATCAACTGATTACTATGTAACCGTGGTTCCGTAATGTCTGTACTTCTGTCTTTCTGTATCCCCCCTGTCTATGTAAGCGCTGCGGGATATGTTGGCGCTATACAAATAAAGTTTATTATTTATTATTATCCGAGCAGTGTCGTTGTGCACACCTCACCCTACTACTAGTCTTGGGGTTCGGGGGGTTTCCTGCTCGCACCTTCTTGCTTTTTTAGCTCAGTTAACCCCAAGAAATGCAGAAATGGAAGAAAAATGCGTCAGGAATCTGCGAGTCATGTATGTGAGGAATGTGTGAGCAGCGGGACGACATGTGTCCCCCAGATGTGGAAGCATGGGAGCTAATAACCGCTCACCTTACTGATGTGGAACTCCAGCTTCCTGATGTGTCTTTCAATTAAGCGAATTTCCTTAAGAAGCAGAAAGAAGGAGGTCAGTAACATGCAGAAACACCAACACAACGGCGGAGATCAGCGGTGACTGACGGAATACGTGCCGCTGATCCCCGTGCAGGAGGGTGCAGTGAGGAGGCTTCCATACATCAGCGGCGGCGGTCCTGCTGCAGAGCTCTTATTTTAACCCCTCAACGACTCTATTCCCTAATGGCCAATCAATTTTTCAGTTGGCGCAAGGACCCGGCGCGTTCTTAGCGGTGTGAGGACTGTTTGCACAATGAGCTGCAGCTTTATATTTTTACATCACGCTCTAGCATTCTGGGGTCACTACATGCCAATAACAATTTTGTGTATTTTTGGGGACATAAAGGGGAAGTTCTGAGTTTTCACATTTTCTTAAATCATTTTTTTAACTAAACTTTTTTTTTGTCCACTTGGGGATTTGAACTTCCTTCACTTTGACCGTTACTGAATATTAACCCTTTCCAATCCAATTTGTATCCTAGTTTTCCTAGGGGGCTTACTTTTTTCTGCTGTTATACAAGGGCGCTATCTGCTGGCTAAAGCCAGTACTGCATGAGGTGACACATTGGATAGGCTCCGACAGCAGAGAGGCTGGCAATATACAGTAAGAGAACCCCGACGGACGTCTTCCAACATCGGAGCTGTACAGCCTTAAATCATAATGTCTTCAGACGTCAGACAGTGGATTGGAAAGGGTTAATGTCTATTGTATTATCACTGTGTACCCCACACTAACAGGCCACTGTAGATGGCAAGGGGCTACAGTTAGGCTTCTGGGTGCCATATCAACTTATCAGTACCCAGATATTGCCAGGCGGATGGATGGGTAACAGAGGGAGCCCTCCCCCTCTGCCAACCTCTTGGATGTCATGGTCACTATTGACCGAGACATCTGTGGCGTTGAATGGCTAAGATCAGAGGCGACTCTGATCCCGGGTATTAGAGCTAAAGCCTCACACAGCTGACCTCCGCTGCTGCCGACACAGAACACCCGCGGGGCTTCCAAAGCAGGGCCATATACTGAGGAGAAGCCCAGGAAGGTGCTCTTATATATATATACACACTCACTGACCCTTCATACGCAGCAACCAGAAGTAATAGTGGAAGGTGGAGAAGAGAGACTGCAAGGAGGACGTAGTGACCACCTGTTACCAGGTACATTCTCGGTGGTCATGACGTTCAGGACTCACCTTGTCCAGGTCGTAGATGTATCCCTGCAAAGGAAGACAGTCAGTCAGTATCTTCATTACACTCGTCTTTCATGAGCTTGTCGGCCATTTTTTAAGTTACAGGTTAAAGGGGTTGTCCATCTGCGAAGCATTGATGACCTATTCTCGGGATGCCCTCAGTAGTAGAATGGCTGTGGTTTGCTGCCTGGGTCAATCAGCTGATGTGGGCAGGAAGCAGATGGCTGCGTTTCCACTGCAGTGGTCTGATTTGGTATTACAGGCGAAGTTCTGACTGTGGTGAATGTCAACTGTAGCAATAATTGCAAACTTTCCTCTGCAGCGGGAACAGAGCTCTCGGCTGCCTGCAGAAATCAGCTCAGAGAACAGCGGATGGTGGCGGTCCTGCTGACAGACTCCCGCTGATCTACTATTGAGGACAGGCCACTAATAGCTTGTATGATGGGGGCGCCATTCTTGCGATGTAAGGTAGATATCCTCCAGGACTGGAGCGGACATGATACCTGTAGTGCATCTTCTCCAATGGCACACTGGCTTGCTGGTTAACACCCTGCAATGTTCAGTGATTGGCCACATGGTTGGCACAGAGCAGGTATAATGCACTAGTAGTCTAAAAACCACATCAGCCACCTTGGACGGCTGCAAATGGAATCATCAGAATGGAGGGATGACAGAGAAGATCAACGACAGGTAGAGTCGCACCATAACAGGGTGGACCAGGACAGAAAAAGAAATAGTTTGTCTTTTTACTGCACCCAATACAGCGCCACCCTTGTTCATGGCCGGCAGCTGGTATTGCAGCTCATCCTCTTCCATGTGAATGCCAGACACAAGGCGAGGATGATAACGGTACTTGTTGTGGGAGGAGACAAAAAGCAGACCCTCCACTCTAATCCTGGGCTACACCTATAACTTGGGCGCTGTATGGCGGTATCATATGGGCATTACATGGCAACATTATTTCTGCCCTGTAGGGGGCACCTCACCAAATTTGCCTCTATGTAACAGTGACTTCATCTGAGAAACAGAACGTCCGTTCCATCGCAGATACAAGCTGACTGTGGCCTAATCATCTTATACAGGGGACACAATTACTGATGTGCCAGAAGTCATGGGACAGGAACTAATATCATGTAGGACGCCTCTAGCCCAGCAAGAGCAGCAGCTTGATGTGACATTGATTCCACAAGTGGCCTGAAAACGTCTGGAGGGACCTCCACAGCTCCGAGGTATTCATAGGTGCGGAGTCTCGGGGGGAATGGACCCCTCCACCACATCCCATGAATGCTCAATCGGGCTCATGTCAGGCGAATGTGCTGACCGCGCCATTCATAGGAGCTCTCCAGAATGCTCCTCCAAACAATTCTAGACAACTTGTGCCCAATGTAACATCCCATCATTTTAGGGGACATGAAGTACATAAGGGGCTGTAAATGGGCACCAAGCAGTGAAATGTAATGGATGCCAGTCAATGACCTGTTTAGGTGGAGCCAACCAACACGGGTATGGAGCCACCACCAACCTGTACTGACCTGTGGGGTATGTGTGTGGGGTCTGTACTGACCTGTGGGGTATGTGTGTGGGGTCTCCTGTACTGTCCTGTGGGGTATGTGTGTGGGGTCTCCTGTACTGACCTGTGGGGTATGTGTGTGTGGGGTCTCCTGTACTGTCCTGTGGGGTATGTGTGTGGGGTCTCCTGTACTGTCCTGTGGGGTATGTGTGTGGGGTCTCCTGTACTGTCCTGTGGGGTATGTGTGTGGGGTCTCCTGTACTGTCCTGTGGGGTATGTGTGTGGGGTCTCCTGTACTGTCCTGTGGGGTATGTGTGTGGGGTCTCCTGTACTGTCCTGTGGGGTATGTGTGTGGGGTCTCCTGTACTGACCTGTGGGGTATGTGTGTGGGGTCTGTACTGACCTGTGGGGTATGTGTGTGGGGTCTCCTGTGGGGTATGTGTGTGGGGTCTCCTGTACTGTCCTGTGGGGTATGTGTGTGGGGTCTCCTGTACTGTCCTGTGGGGTATGTGTGTGGGGTCTCCTGTACTGTCCTGTGGGGTATGTGTGTGGGGTCTCCTGTACTGTCCTGTGGGGTATGTGTGTGGGGTCTGTACTGACCTGTGGGGTCAGTGTGTGGGGTCTCCTGTATTGTCCTGTGGGGTATATGTGTGGGGTCTCCTGTGGGGTATGTGTGTGGGGTCTCCTGTACTGACCTGTGGGGTATGTGTGTGGGGTCTCCTGTACTGACCTGTGAGGTATGTGTGTGGGGTCTCCTGTACTGACCTGTGAGGTATGTGTGTGGGGTCTCCTGTACTGACCTGTGGGGTATGTGTGTGGGGTCTCCTGTACTGTCCTGTGGGGTATGTGTGTGGGGTCTCCTGTACTGTCCTGTGGGGTATGTGTGTGGGGTCTCCTGTACTGTCCTGTGGGGTATGTGTGTGGGGTCTCCTGTACTGTCCTGTGGGGTATGTGTGTGGGGTCTCCTGTACTGACCTGTGGGGTATGTGTGTGGGGTCTGTACTGACCTGTGGGGTCAGTGTGTGGGGTCTCCTGTATTGTCCTGTGGGGTATATGTGTGGGGTATATGTGTGGGGTCTCCTGTGGGGTATGTGTGTGGGGTCTCCTGTACTGACCTGTGAGGTGTGTGTGTGGGGTCTCCTGTATTGACCTGTGGGGTATGTGTGTGGGGTCTCCTGTACTGTCCTGTGGGGTATGTGTGTGGGGTCTCCTGTGGGGTATGTGTGTGGGGTCTCCTGTGGGGTATTTGTGTGGGGTCTCCTGTGTGGTATGTGTGTGGGGTCTCCTGTGGGGTATGTGTGTGGGGTCTCCTGTACTGACCTGTGAGGTATGTGTGTGGGGTCTCCTGTATTGACCTGTGGGGTATGTGTGTGGGGTCTCCTGTACTGTCCTGTGAGGTATGTGTGTGGGGTCTCCTGTGGGGTATGTGTGTGGGGTCTCCTGTGGGGTATGTGTGTGGGGTCTCCTGTACTGATCTGTGGGGTATGTGTGTGGGGTCTCCTGTGGGGTATGTGTGTGGGGTCTCCTGTACTGTCCTGTGGTGTGTTTGTGTGGGGTCTCCTGTACTGTCCTGTGGGGTGTATGTGTGTGGGGTCTCCTGTACTGTCCTGTGAGGTATGTGTGTGGGGTCTCCTGTGGGGTATGTGTGTGGGGTCTCCTGTACTGATCTGTGGGGTATGTGTGTGGGGTCTCCTGTACTGTCCTGAGGGGTGTATGTGTGTGGGGTCTCCTGTACTGTCCTGTGAGGTATGTGTGTGGGGTCTCCTGTACTGACCTGTGGGGTGTGTGTGGGGGGTCTCCTGTACTGACCTGTGGGGTATGTGTGTGGGGTCTCCTGTACTGTCCTGTGAGGTATGTGTGTGGGGTCTCCTGTGGGGTATGTGTGTGGGGTCTCCTGTGGGGTATGTGTGTGGGGTCTCCTGTACTAACCTGTGAGGTATGTGTGTGGGGTCTCCTGTACTGACCTGTGGGGTATGTGTGTGGGGTCTCCTGTGGAGTATTTGTGTGGGGTCTCCTGTACTGACCTGTGAGGTATGTGTGTGGGGTCTCCTGTATTGACCTGTGGGGTATGTGTGTGGGGTCTCCTGTACTGTCCTGTGGGGTGTGTGTGTGGGGTCTCCTGTGGGGTATGTGTGTGGGGTCTCCTGTACTGACCTGTGGGGTATGTGTGTGGGGTCTCCTGTACTGACCTGTGAGGTATGTGTGTGGGGTCTCCTGTACTGTCCTGTGGCGTATGTGTGTGGGGTCTCCTGTGGGGTATGTGTGTGGGGTCTCCTGTACTGACCTGTGGGGTATGTGTGTGGGGTCTCCTGTACTGACCTGTGGGGTATGTGTGTGGGGTCTCCTGTACTGACCTGTGGGGTATGTATGTGGGTTCTCCTGTACTGTCCTGTGGGGTGTGTGTGGTCTCCTGTACTGTCCTGTGGGGTATGTGTGTGGGGTCTTCTGTACTGACCTGTGAGGTATGTGTGTGGGGTCTCCTGTACTGACCTGTGGGGTCTCCTGTGGGGTATGTGTGTGGGGTCAGGGTGTGGGCTCTCCTGTATTGACCCGTGAGGTATGTGTGTGGGGTCTCCTGTACTGACCTGTGGGGTATGTGTGTGGGGTCTCCTGTACTGTCCTGTGGGGTATGTGTGTGGGGTCTCCTGTACTGTCCTGTGGGGTGTGTGTGTGGGGTCTCCTGTACTGTCCTGTGGGGTGTGTGTGTGGGTCTCCTGTACTGTCCTGTGGGGTGTGTGTGTGGGGTCTCCTGTACTGTCCTGTGGGGGGGGTATGTGGGGTCTCCTGTACTGTCCTGTGGGGTGTGTTTGGGGGGTCTCCTGTACTGTCCTGTGGGGTATGTGTGTGGGGTCTCCTGTGGGGTATGTGTGTGGGGTCTCCTGTGGGGTATGTGTGTGGGGTCTCCTGTACTGACCTGTGGGGAATGTGTGTGGGGTCTCCTGTGGAGTATTTGTGTGGGGTCTCCTGTGGGGTATGTGTGTGGGGTCTCCTGTGGGGTATGTGTGTGGGGTCTCCTGTATTGACCTGTGGAGTATGTGTGTGGGGTCTCCTGTATTGACCTGTGGAGTATGTGTGTGGGGTCTCCTGTATTGACCTGTGGAGTATGTGTGTGGGGTCTCCTGTATTGACCTGTGGAGTATGTGTGTGGGGTCTCCTGTGGGGTATGTGTGTGTGTGTGGGGTCTCCTGTGAGGTATGTGTGTGGGGTCTCCTGTACTGACCTGTGGGGTATGTGTGTGGGGTCTGTACTGACCTGTGGGGTCAGTGTGTGGGGTCTCCTGTATTGTCCTGTGGGGTATATGTGTGGGGTCTCCTGTGGGGTCTCCTGTGGGGTATGCGTGTCGGGTCTCCCGTACTGACCTGTGAGGTATGTGTGTGGGGTCTCCTGTATTGTCCTGTGGGGTATGTGTGTGGGGTCTCCTGTACTGACCTGTGGGGTATGTGTGTGGGGTCTCCTGTACTGTCCTGTGGGGAATGTGTGTGGGGTCTCCTGTACTGTCCTGTGGGGTATGTGTGTGGGGTCTGCTGTACTGACCTGTGGGGTATGTGTGTGGGGTCTGCTGTACTGACCTGTGGGGTATGTGTGTGGGAACTGCTGTACTGACCTGTGGGGTATGTGTGTGGGGTCTCCTGTACTGACCTGTGGGGTATGTGTGTGGGGTCTCCTGTACTGACCTGTGGGTTATGTGTGTGGGGTCTCCTGTACTGACCTGTGGGGTATGCGTGTGGGGTCTCCTGTACTGACCTGTGGGGTATGTGTGTGGGGTCTCCTGTGGGGTGTGTGGGGTCTCCTGTACTGACCTGTGGGGTATGTGTGTGGGGTCTCCTGTACTGTCCTGTGGGGTATGTGTGTGGGGTCTCCTGTACTGACCTGTGGGGTATGTGTGTGGGGTCTCCTGTACTGACCTGTGGGGTATGTGTGTGGGGTCTCCTGTACTGTCCTGTGGGGTATGTGTGTGGGGTCTCCTGTACTGTCCTGTGGGGTGTGTGGGGTCTCCTGTACTGTCCTGTGGGGTGTGTGGGGTCTCCTGTGGGGTATGTGTGTGGGGTCTCCTGTGGGGTATGTGTGTGGGGTCTCCCGTACTGTCCTGTGGGGTATGTGTGTGTGGGGTCTCCTGTACTGTCCTGTGGGATGTGTGTGGGGTCTCCTGTGGGGTATTTGTGTGGGGTCTCTTGTGGGGTATGTGTGTGGTGTCTCCTGCACTGACCTGTGGGGTATGTGTGTGGGGTCTCTTGTACTGACCTGTGGGGTATGTGTGTGGAGTCTCCTGTACTGACCTGTGGGGTGTGTGTGTGGGGTCTCCTGTACTGACCTGTGAGGTGTGTGTGGGGGGTCTCTTGTACTGTCCTGTGGGGTATGAGTGTGGGGTCTCCCATACTGTCCTGTGGGGTGTGTGTGGGGGGTCTCCTGTACTGTCCTGTGGGGTATATGTGTGGGGTCTTCTGTACTGTCCTGTGGGGTATGTGTGTGGGGTCTCCTGCACTGACCTGTGGGGTATGTGTGTGGGGTCTCCTGTACTGACCTGTGAGGTATGTGTGTGGTGTCCCCTGTGGGGTATGTGTGTGGGGTCTCCTGTACTGTCCTGTGGGGTGTGTGTGGGGTCTCCTGTACTGTCCTGTGGGGTATGTGTGTGGGGTCTCCTGTACTGACCTGTGAGGTATGTGTGTGGGGTCTCCTGTGGGGTATGTGTGTGGGGTCTCCTGGGGGGTCTCCTGTGGGGTATATGTGTGGGGTCTCCTGTGGGGTATGTGTGTGGCGTCTTCTGTACTGACCTGCGAGGTATGTGTGTGGGGTCTCCTGTACTGACCTGTGAGGTATGTGTGTGGGGTCTCCTGTTGGGTATTTGTGTGGGGTCTCCTGTGGGGTATGTGTGTGGGGTCTCCTGTACTGACCTGTGGGGTATGTGTGTGGGGTCTCCTGTACTGTCCTGTGGGGTCTCCTGTACTGTCCTGTGGGGTGTTTGTGTGGGGTCTTCTGTACTGACCTGTGAGGTATGTGTGTGGGGTCTCCTGTACTGACCTGTGAGGTATGTGTGTGGGGTCTCCTGTACTGACCTGTGGGGTTTCCTGTGGGGTATGTGTGTGGGGTCAGGGTGTGTGCTCTCCTGTATTGACCTGTGAGGTATGTGTGTGGGGTCTCCTGTATTGACCTGTGGGGTATGTGTGTGGGGTCTCCCGTATTGTCCTGTGGCGTATGTGTGTGGGGTCTCCTGTACTGACCTGTGGGGTATGTGTGTGGGGTCTATACTGACCTGTGGGGTATGTGTGTGGGGTCTCCTGTACTGTCCTGTGGGGTATGTGTGTGGGGTCTCCTGTACTGACCTGTGGGGTATGTGTATGGGGTCTGCACTGACCTGTGGGGTATGTGTGTGGGGTCTCCTGTACTGACCTGTGGGGTATGTGTGTGCGGTCTCCTGAGGGGTATGTGTGTGGGGTCTCCTGTGGGGTATATGTGTGTGGGGTCTCCTGTACTGACCTGTGGGGTATGTGTGTGGGGTCTCCTGTACTGACCTGTGGGGTCTCCTGTGGGGTATGTGTGTGGGGTCTCCTGTGGGGTATATGTGTGTGGGGTCTCCTGTACTGACCTGTGGGGTATGTGTGTGGGGTCTCCTGTACTGACCTGTGGGGTCTCCTGTGGGGTATGTGTGTGGGGTCTCCTGTGAGGTATGTGTGTGGGGTCTCCTGTATTGACCTGTGGGGTCAGTGTGTGGGGTCTCCTGTACTGACCTGTGGGGTATGTGTGTGGGGTTTCCTGTACTGACCTGTGGGGTATGTGTGTGGGGTCTCCTGTACTGTCCTGTGGGGTATGTGTGTGGGGTCTCCTGTACTGTCCTGTGGGGTATGTGTGTGGGGTCTCCTGTATTGACCTGTGGGGTCAGTGTGTGGGGTCTCCTGTACTGACCTGTGGGGTATGTGTGTGGGGTTTCCTGTACTGACCTGTGGGGTATGTGTGTGGGGTCTCCTGTACTGACCTGTGAGGTATGTGTGTGGGGTCTCCTGTACTGACCTGTGGGGTATGTGTGTGGGGTCTCCTGTACTGTCCTGTGGGGTATGTGTGTGGGGTCTCCTGTACTGTCCTGTGGGGTCAGTGTGTGGGGTCTCCTGTACTGACCTGTGAGGTATGTGTGTGGGGTCTCCTGTACTGACCTGTGGGGTCAGTGTGTGGGGTCTCCTGTACTGTCCTGTGGGGTATGTGTGTGGGGTCTCCTGTACTGTCCTGTGGGGTATGTGTGTGGGGTCTGCTGTACTGACCTGTGGGGTATGTGTGTGGGGTCTCCTGTACTGACCTGTGGGGTATGTGTGTGGGGTTTCCTGTACTGACCTGTGGGGTATGTGTGTGGGGTCTCCTGTACTGTCCTGTGGGGTATGTGTGTGGGGTCTCCTGTACTGTCCTGTGGGGTATGTGTGTGGGGTCTCCTGTACTGTCCTGTGGGGTATGTGTGTGGGGTCTCCTGTACTGACCTGTGGGGTATGTGTGTGGGGTTTCCTGTACTGTCCTGTGGGGTATGTGTGTGGGGTCTCCTGTACTGACCTGTGGGGTATGTGTGTGGGGTTTCCTGTACTGTCCTGTGGGGTATGTGTGTGGGGTCTCCTGTACTGTCCTGTGGGTTATGTGTGTGGGGTCTGCTGTACTGTCCTGTGGGGTATGTGTGTGGGGTCTCCTGTACTGACCTGTGGGTATGTGTGTGGGGTCTCCTGTACTGTCCTGTGGGTTATGTGTGTGGGGTCTGCTGTACTGTCCTGTGGGGTATGTGTGTGGGGTCTCCTGTACTGACCTGTGGGTATGTGTGTGGGGTCTCCTGTACTGTCCTGTGGGGTATGTGTGTGGGGTCTCCTGTACTGACCTGTGAGGTATGTGTGTGGGGTCTCCTGTACTGACCTGTGGGGTATGTTTGTGGGGTCTCCTGTACTGTCCTGTGGGTTATGTGTGTGGGGTCTGCTGTACTGTCCTGTGGGGTATGTGTGTGGGGTCTCCTGTACTGTCCTGTGGGGTATGTGTGTGGGGTCTCCTGTACTGTCCTGTGGGTTATGTGTGTGGGGTCTGCTGTACTGTCCTGTGGGGTATGTGTGTGGGGTCTCCTGTACTGACCTGTGGGTATGTGTGTGGGGTCTCCTGTACTGTCCTGTGGGTTATGTGTGTGGGGTCTGCTGTACTGTCCTGTGGGGTATGTGTGTGGGGTCTCCTGTACTGACCTGTGGGTATGTGTGTGGGGTCTCCTGTACTGTCCTGTGGGGTATGTGTGTGGGGTCTCCTGTACTGACCTGTGAGGTATGTGTGTGGGGTCTCCTGTACTGACCTGTGGGGTATGTTTGTGGGGTCTCCTGTACTGTCCTGTGGGTTATGTGTGTGGGGTCTGCTGTACTGTCCTGTGGGGTATGTGTGTGGGGTCTCCTGTACTGACCTGTGGGGTCAGTGTGTGGGGTCTCCTGTACTGTCCTGTGGGGTATGTGTGTGGGGTCTCCTGTACTGACCTGTGAGGTATGTGTGTGGGGTCTGCTGTACTGTCCTGTGGGGTATGTGTGTGGGGTCTCCTGTACTGACCTGTGGGGTATGTGTGTGGGGTCTCCTGTACTGTCCTGTGGGGTATGTGTGTGGGGTCTCCTGTACTGACCTGTGAGGTATGTGTGTGGGGTCTCCTGTACTGACCTGTGGGGTATGTGTGTGGGGTCTCCTGCGTGGTAGGTGATTTATGCCGGAGTCACTTGTCTGTTCACTCGGACTATTTAGCCAGGTCCCGCCAGTCGCCATCATGAGGGCTCCCACAGACTTGCGTTTTTTTAATGTGAATGCCCATGGGACACTCTAATCTTAAACACATCGGACAGCGATCCCAAACACAACCTGCGATACGTTTGTAACATTAGAGAGTCCCACTGACATCAACATAAAGAAACGCAAGTATGTTGGTGCCCTTAAGCAGCTTGGGCGGACGGTGCGCTGTCCTATATGCGCGGACGGTGCGCTGTCCTATATGGGTGGGCACTGAGCAGTCCTATATGGGCGGTTGCTGCGCTGTCCTATATGCGCGGACGCTGTCCTATATGGGCAACCACTGCGCTGTCCTATATGGGCGGGCACTACGCTGTCCTATATGGGCGGCCGCTGCGCTGTCTTATATGGGCGGTTGCTGCGCTGTCTTATATGCGCGAACGCTGTCCTATATGGGCGACCACTGCGCTGTCCTACATGGGCAGGTGCTGCGCTGTCCTATATGGGTGGGCACTACGCTGTCCTATATGGGCAACCACTGCGCTGTCCTATATGGGCAGGTGCTGCGCTGTCCTATATGGGCGGGCACTACGCTGTACTATATGGGCGGCCGCTGCGCTGTCCTCTATGGGCGGCCGCTGCGCTGTCCTCTATGGGCGGCCGCTGCGCTGTCCTCTATGGGCGGGCGTTGCGCTGTCCTAAATGGGCGGGCGCTGCGCTGTCCTACATGGGCGGGCGCTGCGCTGTCCTACATGGGCGGGCGCTGAGCTGTCCTACATGGGCGGACGCTGAGCTGTCCTACATGGGCGGACGCTGAGCTGTCCTACATGGGCGGGCGCTGAGCTGTCCTACATGGGCGGCCGCTGCGCTGTTCTATATGGGCGGCCGCTGCGCTGTCCTAAATGGGTGGCAGCTGTGCTGTCCTACATGGGCAGGCACTGTGCTGCTCCTTGTGGCTGGCGATGCCCTCTATGACGTGTTACGGCACACCCTTAATGAAGGAACATTAAGTGCCCGCATAGCTGTGGAAGGGGAATGTCCTGTAATTCTGGCGCCGCTATCACGGCTCGTTCCAGTAATCCACGTTGTGTCGCCATGAGGCCGCTGGACGGTGCTCAGCCTCACTCACAAGAGCACACCGCACAACTTCTACAGGTGGGGGCGCTCCTGAGGTAACGCCACTTCATCATCAGTGTACCTACCGCTATCCCAGGACTTCTGGCAGGTCGGTGTACATCCCCCGGGGACAGAGGGAGAACAAGTAGACAGGAGGGGCATCGGCCGCCGCCGCACCTTACCAGTCTGGAGTTCCTTTTCATGTTCTTCTGTCGGCCGGCCAAGAAGTCCAGCTGCGTTTGATGTTCTTCAAGGTACTCGCTGCAAAATTAGCCAAGGGAATTCCAATTACTTTTATGCAAACCACAAGACGGTCGCGGCTCCTCAAGGAAACAGCTGAGCGCAATAACCCCGTCCTCAGATTATAATCTCCAAGAACATTCCTGCTGCACACCGAGAACAAGCAGAGCCGCCAAGTGCTGCAACCGCCAACAGAAGAGGCCCAATCATTCCCTGTGTGACCTCCAACATCCGCACCATGTGGTACCGGCCCGAGGGGCCACCGTATGAGGGAGCAAGAACATGGGGGCACCAAGCATGTCAGAGGTTACCCCAGTGCCTTACATGAAGGGGGGCCACCAGTGTACCAAAGACCAGGAGAAATAATGTATGTACTCCCACAGAATAGTGAGCGCAGCTCTGGAGTATAATACAGGATGTAACTCAGGATTAGTACAGGATAAGTAATGCATGTACACAGTGACTCCACCAGCAGAATAGTGAGTGCAGCTCTGGGGTATAATACAGATGTAACTGAGGATCAGTACAGGATAAGTAATGTATGTACACAGTGACTCCACCAGCAGAATAGTGAGTGCAGCTCTGGAGTATAATACAGGATGTAACTCAGGATCAGTACAGGATAAGTAATGTATGTACACAGTGACTCCACCAGCAGAATAGTGAGCGCAGCTCTGGAGTATAATACAGGATGTAACTCAGGATTAGTACAGGATAAGTAATGTATGTACACAGTGACTCCACCAGCAGAATAGTGAGTGCAGCTCTGGGGTATAATACAGATGTAACTGAGGATCAGTACAGGATAAGTAATGTATGTACACAGTGACTCCACCAGCAGAATAGTGAGTGCAGCTCTGGGTATAATACAGGATGTAACTGAGGAGCAGTACAGGATAAGTAATGTATGTACACAGTGACTCTACCAGCAGAATAGTGAGTGCAGCTCTGGGGTATAATACAGGATGTAACTCAGGAGCAGTACAGGATAAGTAAGGTATGTACACAGTGACTCCACCAGCAGAATAGTGAGTGCAGCTCTGGAGTATAATACAGGATGTAACTCAGGATCAGTACAGGATAAGTAATGTATGTACACAGTGACTCCACCAGCAGAATAGTGAGTGCAGCTCTGGAGTATAATACAGGATGTAACTCAGGAGCAGTACAGGATAAGTAATGTATGTGCACAGTGACTCCACCAGCAGAATAGTGAGTGCAGCTCTGGGGTATAATACAGGATATAACTCAGGAGCAGTACAGGATAAGTAATGTATGTACACAGTGACTCCACCAGCAGGATAGTGAGTACAGCTCTGGAGTATAATACTGGATGTAACTCAGGACCAGTACAGGATAAGTAATGTATGTACACAGTGACTCCACCAGCAAAATAGTGAGTGCAGCTCTGGACTATAATACAGGATGTAACTCAGGAGCAGTACAGGATAAGTAATGTATGTACACAGTGACTCCACCAGCAGAATAGTGAGTGCAGCTCTGGGGTATAATACAGGATGTAACTGGGGATCAGTACAGGATAAGTAATGTATGTACACAGTGACTCCACCAGCAGAATAATGAGTGCAGCTCTGGAGTATAATACAGGATGTAACTCAGGATCAGTACAGGATAAGTAATGTATGTACACAGTGACTCCACCAGCAGAATAGTGAGTGCAGCTCTGGGGTATAATACAGGATGTAACTGAGGATCAGTACAGGATAAGTAATATATGTACACAGTGACTCCACCAGCAGAATAGTGAGTACAGCTCTGGAGTATAATACAGGATGTAACTCAGGAGCAGTACAGGATAAGTAATGTATGTGCACAGTGACTCCACCAGCAGGATAGTGAGTACAGCTCTGGAGTATAATACTGGATGTAACTCAGGAGCAGTACAGGATAAGTAATGTATGTACACAGTGACTCCACCAGCAGAATAGTGAGTGCAGCTCTGGACTATAATACAGGATGTAACTCAGGAGCAGTACAGGATAAGTAATGTATGTACACAGTGACTCCACCAGCAGAATAGTGAGTGCAGCTCTGGGGTATAATACAGGATGTAACTCAGGATCAGTACAGGATAAGTAATGTATGTATACAGTGACTCCACCAGCAGAATAGTGAGTGCAGCTCTGGAGTATAGTACAGGATGTAACTCAGGAGCAGTACAGGATAAGTAATGTATGTACACAGTGACTCCACCAGCAGAATAATGAGTGCAGCTCTGGAGTATAATACAGGATGTAACTCAGGATCAGTACAGGATAAGTAATGTATGTACACAGTGACTCCACCAGCAGAATAGTGAGTGCAGCTCTGGGGTATAATACAGGATGTAACTGAGGATCAGTACAGGATAAGTAATATATGTACACAGTGACTCCACCAGCAGAATAGTGAGTACAGCTCTGGAGTATAATACAGGATGTAACTCAGGATCAGTACAGGATAAGTAATGTATGTACACAGTGACTCCACCAGCAGAATAGTGAGTGCAGCTCTGGGGTATAATACAGGATGTAACTGAGGATCAGTACAGGATAAGTAATGTATGTACACAGTGACTCCACCAGCAGAATAATGAGTGCAGCTCTGGAGTATAATACAGGATGTAACTCAGGATCAGTACAGGATAAGTAATGTATGTACACAGTGACTCCACCAGCATAATAGTGAGTGCAGCTCTGGAGTATAATACAGCATAAGTATTGTAAGTACACAGTGACTCCACCAGCAGAATAATGAGTACAGCTCTGGAGTATAATACAGAATGTAACTCAGGATCAGTACAGGATAAGTAATGTATGTACACAGTGACTCCACCAGCATAATAGTGAGTGCAGCTCTGGAGTATAATACAGCATAAGTATTGTAAGTACACAGTGACTCCACCAGCAGAATAATGAGTACAGCTCTGGAGTATAATACAGGATGTAACTCAGGATCAGTACAGGATAATTAATGTATGTACACAGTGACTCCACCAGCAGAATAGTGAGTGCAGCTCTGGGGTATAATACTGGATGTAACTCAGGGTCAGTGCAGGATAAGTAATGTATGTACACAGTGACTCCACCAGCAGAATAGTGAGTGCAGCTCTGGGGTATAATACAGAATGTAACTCAGGATCAGTACAGGATAAGTAATGTATGCACACAGTGACTCCACCAGCAGAATAGTGAGTGCAGCTCTGGAGTATAATACAGGATGTAACTCAGGGTCAGTGCAGGATAAGTAATGTACGTACACAGTGACTCCACCAGCAGAATAGTGAGCACAGCTCTGGGGTATAATACAGGATGTAACTCCGGATCAGTACAGGATAAGTAATGTATGTACACAGTGACTCCACCACCAGCAGAATAGTGAGTGCAGCTCTGCAGTATAATACTGGATGTAACTATGGAGCAGTACAGGATAAGTAATGTATGTACACAGTGACTCCACCAGCAGAATAGTGAGTGCAGCTCTGGGGTATAATACACGATGTAACTCAGGATTGGTACAGGATAAGTAATGTATGTACACAGTGACTCCACCAACAGAATAGTGAGTGCAGCTCTGCAGTATAATACTGGATGTAACTCGGGATCAGTACAGGATAAGTAATGTATGTACACAGTGACTCCACCAGCAGAATAGTGAGTGCAGCTCTGGAGTATAATACAGGATGTAACACAGGATCAGTACAGGATAAGTAATGTATGTACACAGTGACTCCTAGCAGAATAGTGAGTGCAGCTCTGCAGTATAATACTGGATGTAACTCAGGGTCAGTACAGGATAAGTAATGTATGTACACGGTGACTCCACCAGTGAGTGCAGCTCTGGAGTATCATACAGGATAAGTAAGATATATACACAGTGACACATTTTCTGTAGACCCATTATACATGTAGGCTGTTACATAAAGATGCATTAAGAGGAGACAATATACACTGAGATCATGTACGTACTTTAGTCCTTTTCTTAAAGCTTCAAATATTTTCTTGACTTGGTGAGGGTGAGGGTCCAGTCTGATGGATCCTTTCCTCAGGGACGGGTACAACTTCTCAGAGCGGACTGACATTTTTGACTTTACAGAGTTCTTCCGAAGAGACTGCCTGGAAAATGCGACAAGAGCAGAAGTGCACAATAAATGTCTTGTAGACAGCGGCTTCCCTAAACACTTAGAATAGAGGCTCTCAGTATTCTCCTCTGCAGATGGTGAGATCTACTTGTTTGTGGGATATTCTGTTGACAACCAATATGGCTGACATTACATTCCAGAGGTTGTCAGCCACATTTAGTACATAAGAGACGCATCCGGTGTTTTGTATAAAAGGGAATTGTTAAAGCATTTCTCTACAGTTATGGCGCCTGAACTAGACAACCTATAAAACTACTACATGGGGGCTCAAACATGGTCCCAGGGTGCCAGCTTGTATGGGGGGGCACCAGGTGGATGAAGGCTGGGGA
The DNA here is from genome assembly GCF_035609145.1 of Eleutherodactylus coqui. Lineage (NCBI taxonomy): Eukaryota > Metazoa > Chordata > Amphibia > Anura > Eleutherodactylidae > Eleutherodactylus > Eleutherodactylus coqui. The sequence continues at coordinate 3,823,524 of NC_089849.1, forward strand.
TGATCGCCCTCCGTAAGTCCGCCCGGCAGATGACCCTCTGTGCGCTAGCGTCTTTCAGAGCTATATGAATCCTCCTATTGGCTCCTTCTCCTCCGTTCTGATGTTCCGAGATGTCGCTGTCAGATAGTCGGCATCCATGTAACACAGTCACTTAGTTCTACTACTGTATTTATTTCCTGAGCTTTGTTCTGGGGCTGTATTTATATACAGCGCTTGGTTCTGGGGCTGTATTTATATACCGAGCTTGGTTCTGGGGCTGTATTTATGTACCGAGCTTGGTTCTGGGGCTGTATCTATGTACCGAGCTTGGTTCTGGGGCTGTATTTATGTACCGAGCTTGGTTCTGGGGCTGTATTTATGTACCGAGCTTGGTTCTGGGGCTGTATTTATGTACCGAGCTTGGTCCTTGTGCTGTATTTATGTACCGAGCTTGGTTCTGGGGCTATATTTATGTCCCGAGCTTGGTTCTGGGGCTGTATTTATGTCCCGAGCTTGGTTCTGGGGCTGTATTTATGTCCCGAGCTTGGTTCTGGGGCTGTATTTATGTCCCGAGCTTGGTTCTGGGGCTGTATTTATATCCCGAGCTTGGTTCTGGGGCTGTATTTATGTACCGAGCTTGGTTCTGGGGCTGTATTTATGTACCGAGCTTGGTTCTGGGGCTGTATTTATGTACCGAGCTTGGTTCTGGGGCTGTATTTATGTACCGCTCTTGGTTCTGGGGCTGTATTTATGTACCGAGCTTGGTTCTGGGGCTGTATTTATGTACCGAGCTTGGTTCTGGGGCTGTATTTATGTACCGAGCTTGGTTTTGGGGCTGTATTTATGTACTGAGCTTGGTTCTGGGGCTGTATTTATGTTATAAACTTGGTTCTAGTACTGTATCTATTCACTGGGCAGTTCTTGCTGTTTCTGTACAAGCAAACTACAGGCTGACTATCTATTAATGCTGCTGCTCCCCCAAGAGGCGGGCTGTGGACGACGCACAGTCATCGACGTGTGGATTTCAATAATGCTGGAGTTTTGTGAAATTTTGCAGTTTTGCGCCCGGATGGGGCCAACGACGCTCCTGCATTCTTATATCTGCCCTCCTCTTCCATCCAGATGCCGATTCACAGGCCCCTCCATATGTACAGTAACACTTGGCGGCCTGTCAACCAGCAGTGGGAGTGCTCATACCTAATGGGGTGATGTGAGTGCGCAGGCGAATATTTATATGACCTGGCAAATGTATATTCGTTCAAGCGAATATTTGTAGCACTCAAGCTAAGCCCCCCCCCCCTCATGAGATAGCCCGGTGGCCATCAGTGGAGTACAGCAGACGCAGCTACAGGCGCCAACAGCAGTGTGTGCTGCTTGGCACAGCAGAGGGCCCCAGTACCGTAAGAGAGGGCAGGAGGACCGCATGAGAAGTGGCTGAGGCCGGCGCCTACTGGAGCCTGGACAGGGAGCAGCAAGCGAAACGGCTGGACTGTGTGACCCAGCTCTGTGCAAGAGAAAGGTTCTGCACTTGTAGGGGACAAGAGACGTGTTTTACCCAACAGCCAGAGCCCACAAGAGACGGGCAAGCAGCGCTGTCCGGCACCAGGAGAACGGGAGCCACTGTGCTCGGGGCCCAAACTACAAGGGCAACCCTATGGAACCACAACCAAGAGGACCGACTGCCCTGGAAATTGGCCATAACAATCTGCACACAGTGAAGGTTCTATGGATGAAAACGGCAACTAATGCGATGTCTAAGTCCTGATGTGATGATTGTGCAGGTAAGATGAAGTGGGGATGGGGCGAGAGGTGATGGATAACCTGTGGATGTGACGAGGCAGCAAGGCATCCGACCAGGCGCTACGCGCTTGTGATGACTACTGTGGAGTGAGTAGCGCCCCGTAGGATGTGTAGACGTCGTATGGTGCCGTCGACCGATGCTGATTATTAACAAGAGTTCCTCGCCATCCTCATCGTCTACGAACCCAGGATCAACGTCCAAGTCAGTGGAACATTTCCGTACGCGTGCCTCCCGTGGAGAGCGAAGCAACTCGTTATTTAGTAAAGTTTGTTCTTGTCTGTCACCGCCGCACCGTAGCACCACCCACCGGGGACAGATACGGATATACACAAACTTCATCAGACTCCAGTCCAAATCTGAAAAGTGTCAAAAGTAAGACATGCAAAACCAGTAGACCAGTCCGTGTAAGGGAGAGACCCCCAGAATCAGCGCGTCCGCCCCTATACCCTGTGGCTGAGGCAACAGACCAACAGAATCGGCGCGTCCGTCCCTGTACCCTGCGGATGAGGTGACAGACCCCCAGAATCAGCGCGTCCGTCCTTGTACCCTGCGGCTGAGGTGACAGACCCCCAGAATAAGTGCGTCCGCCCCTGTACCTTGCAGCTGAGGGGACAGACCACCAGAATCAGCACACCCGCCCCTATAACCTGCAGCTGAGGCGACAGGCCCCCAGAATCAGTGCGTCTGCCCCTGTACCCTGCAGCTGAGGGGACAGACCGCCAGAATCAGCGCGCCTGCCCCTGTAACCTGAGACTGAGGGGACAGACCGCCAGAATCCGTGCATGCGGCCCTTAACCTGCAGCTGAAGGGACAGACCAACAGAATCAGTGCGTCCGCCCCTGTACCCTGTGGCTGAGGCGACAGGCCCCCAGATTCAATGCGTCCACCCCTGTACCCTGCAGCTGAGGGGACAGACCGTCAGAATCAGTGCATACGGCCCTTAACCTGCAGCTGAGGGGACAGACCACCAGAATCAGTGCATACAGCCCTTAACCTGCTGCTGCGGTGACAGATCACCAGTATCTGTGCGTCCGCCCCTGTACCCTGTGGCTGAGGCGACAGACCCATGGAATCAGCGCATTCGCCCCCGTACACTGCGGCTGAGGCGACAGACCCCCAGAATCAGCGCGGCCGCCCCTGTATCTTGTGGCTGAGGTGACAGACCCCCAGAATCAGAGCGTCCGCTCCTGTACCCTGCGGCTGAGGCGAAGGGACTGCCAGAATCAGCGCGTCCATCCCTGTATCCTGCTGCTGAGGTGACAGACCGCCAGAATCAACGCGTGCGCCCCTGTACCCTGCTGCTGAGGTGACAGACCGCCAGAATCAGTGCGTCCGCCCCTGTACCCTGCGGCTGAGATGACAGATGGCCAAAATCAGCGCGCCTGCCCCTGTACCCTGCGGCTAAGGCGACAGACGACCAGAATCAGCGCGTCCGCCCGTGTACCCTGCGGCTGAGGCAACAGACGGCCAGAATCAGCGCGTCCGCCCTGTACCCTGCGGCTGAGGCGACAGACTGCCAGAATCAACGCGTGCGCCCCTGTACCCTGCTGCTGAGGTGACAGACCACCAGAATCAGCGCGTCCGCCCCTGTACCCTGCGGCTGAGGTGACAGATGGCCAGAATCAGCGCGTACGCCCCTGTACCCTGCGGCTAAGGCGACAGACGACCAGAATCAGCGCGTCCGCCCGCGTACCCTGCGGCTGAGGCAACAGACGGCCGGAATCAGCGCGTCCGCCCTGTACCCTGCGGCTGAGGCGACAGACTGCCAGAATCAACGCGTGCGCCCCTGTACCCTGCTGCTGAGGTGACAGACCGCCAGAATCAGCGCGTCCGCCCCTGTACCCTGCGGCTGAGGTGACAGATGGCCAGAATCAGCGCGTACGCCCCTGTACCCTGCGGCTAAGGCGACAGACGACCAGAATCAGCGCGTCCGCCCGTGTACCCTGCGGCTGAGGCAACAGATGTCCAGAATCAGCGCGTCCGCCCTGTACCCTGCGGCTGAGGCAACAGACTGCCAGAATCAGCGCATCCGCCCCTGTACCCTGCAGCTGAGGTAACAGACCCCCAGAATAGGCGAGTCTGCCCCTGTACCCTGCAGCTGAGGTGACAGACAGCCAGAATCAGCGCGTCTGCCCCAGTACCCTGCCGCTGAGGTAACAGACCCCCACAATAAGCGCGTCCGCCCCTGTACCCTGCAGCTGAGGTGACAGACAGCCAGAATCAGCACGTTCGCCCCGTACCCTGAGGCTGAGGTGACAGACCACCAGAATCAGCGTGTCCGTCCCTGTACCCTGCAGCTGAGATGACAGACCGCCAGAATCAGCGCGTCTGACCCTGTACCCTGAGGCTGAGGTGACAGACCGCCAGAATCAGTGCATCCGCCCCTGTACCCTGAGGCTGAGGTGACAGACCACCAGAATCAGCGTGTCCGTCCCTGTACCCTGCAGCTGAGGTGACAGACCGCCAGAATCAGCTCGTCTGACCCTGTGGCTGAGGTGACAGACCGCCAGAATCAGTGCGTCTGCCCCCGTACCCTGTGGCTAAGGTGACAGACCGCCAGAATCAGCGCATCCGCCCCTGTACCCTGCGGCTGAGGTAACAGACCCCCAGAATCAGTGCGTCTGCCCCCGTACCCTGTGGCTAAGGTGACAGACCCCCAGAATCAGCGCATCCGCCCCTGTACCCTGCAGCTGAGGTGACGAGGGGGATATTCTCTATTATAACGAGAACGCTCTTTATACGTGAAGCAAAGTGAAGTCCAAATAGGAAAAACCAGCTGTGGAGACGATCTATTTTGCGCCCGTGAATCATCTGCCGTCCTCGCAGACCGGATGGTGGTCTGGCTTCTATCTCGCAGTCACCTGAAGCTTGCAGTGACGTCTATTATCCCGCCTGAGCCTTCGGTTAGATTACCTTTTCTCGTAGATCATTTCCTAAACGCTTTTCTAGCCGGCAGACGTATTGATTTTACAGGCTTCCGGCGCGGCGTCTGCTGCCATACTTCAGTATCTATTGCACTTGCAGTGAATTAGAGGATAGAGGGAGTGATGAGCCGCAGACCTGATATACCGCAGGGTCTTCCGGATCGTACTGAGCGGAGGTCTCCCACTAACTGCTGGTCACGGGGGGGGGTGTAGAAAACCGTATAAAAGGCGCTCGCCGCGTCACTCCGAAGTGTCTGGAAGCAGGAAAACGCTAAAAACAATCTGCAGAGGAGACTTTACGGGCTGAAATCTCATCAGTCGGCCGGTTGGAGTCTACTGGCCCCATAAAGCCGCCAGACGAGCCCTAATGGCTTCCAGACTCGGCGGCTGGTAATCTCTTTTCATTACTTACGAGGTCTTTCGGACTTGTAATGTACTAAAACCAGCGAAGGATCGGCTCCTGCCGACGGCGGCGAGACCGTCACTGGGAGAGCTGAACTTCAACTTCACCGACATGTTGGCTGAAAGAGAAGGAGAGAAGAGTCATAAAAGCGACCGCCGCACAACGCAGCGCTCAGTCCGCGACTACCGCAGTCCGAGAAACGCCTTACTAGCAGATTCACAGCTGGGAGCGTTTCAATTCTTTATCGTTTTGATCTCTGCTTGCTGACAGTGAATGGAAACATGCTTCAACAGATTTAAAGACTGAACCCTTCAATTTCCAGGGCTTTTTATAGGCAGCCCATCATGCCCCCTATGCTGCCCCCTGGGGGCAGTACACTGTATTGACGCACAAAAGGATTTCAGTGATCTCTCACTTAGGGCTTTTACCCACTAGCGGTTTTGTTTAAGGCTGCGATATCACTGCTTTTTTGGGGGGGGGGACTTTCTAATGTTAAAATCGCAAGTTTGTGCTTTTCCGATTTTTGTGCGATGCGATTTTAACATTAGAAAGTCCCATTGAAAAAAAAGCAGCGATATCGCAGCGTTAAAAAACAGTTAGCGGGTGAAAGCCCTTATGTGAATAATCGCAGCAGTCTTTAAGAACATTCACGTGAAACGGTGCCGCGTGCGACCGGCGCTGCCCAAGAAAAGATCAACGATATTGAAGATATACGAGGCCCCTCCCCCGCTGCTGGCAGGCGTCTCCATATTACAGCGCGCACATTTACACAGCTTCTGACCGCTAGTTTCTGCAATCCCCCCATAGTTCTTGGCGTGGGGGGCTCATACAGCATAACCTGCAACAGAAACATTTCTGCCGCAGATTTGAATTCGCGATGCTCGTTAGCGTCCTTCAGTAAGCCAATCCGCAGGCAGATATCCTGATTCCGTATCAGGAGAGGCTAGTCACTTCTTTTATTTCCCGTAATGTGGATTTGAAATAGTTTATGCAGTGCAGGTGCCCATTCAAACAAACGGGACCCAGAATTGACGCAAATTTGGCGCAGATTTCACGGCCTAAAAAAATGTGTGCAGCAATTCTTACAAATAAAACGTCTGCCGGTTTTGACCGGGCGCGCCAAAGATTATAGAGGGACTTGTCAAAAGGACACAAACAGATGTGCCAATTGCGCCATTTTTATTTCCGATCAGCGAGTTACCCGCTGTCCCGTGGAGATCTTGTGGTTTGGGGGTCAGCTGCAATTGTGGTGCAAACCCTTCAAAAAAGTATCCAACCAACGTATAAAAGGCGAGGCGTAAGAATTGGTGACGACTCACTTCTTATGGATTTTCTGCAGCGATTTAGCGCAGATTCTCACGTAACGCGAGACGTTTGGTACAAGTTTCACTCTTTCAGTTCACTCCTTCACAGGTAAAATCAATACTGCGCAAAAGCCACCAGCTATCCCCCTGTATAGGCGGCGCGGCGTATTGACGTATCCACGCTGAAGGCTTTGAACTTGAAATCCGTGTATGGGGAGAAAAACAGCGACGCAGGGGCTTCTTGACGCAAAGTGCGTGCGAATGAAAAGACATTGGGGTTTGAGTGGTGGATTCTGCGGCCGGGGCCTTCCGGTATTTTGCGCACATCGGGCTTCCTGCATGTTACAGTTGCACTTCTTGCTACAATGTCTCCAGTTGCTCTGGTCGCTTCTCCCACTTAGTCTCCCGGGATGCAGGAAGCGCTCGGGGGATTCGCCCGCTTGTCCTATCTCAGGGCCGATTGCTGGGTTTGATGTCCGGTTTGTTGCTGCTGTCGGGCTGCCAGCGCACAGCTTGTAAAGACATCCACAAGAGATGAAAGATTCGGAGACGTCTCTGCGTGCCAAGTGCTGTATAGACGCTGCTCTACTATTAAACAGCGAGACGTGAAGCGAGGGGCGGCTCTTGGCTGCTCTCGCCGCGGAGCCGTGTGTTGGACAGGTTGCTGCGGCACGGACAAAAACATTGGATTTTGGTTTAAGAAAATGCAGACTGGACACTGTGGTGAGGGGCGCGCACGGAGGGTCCGGCGAGTCCGCCCAGAAGTTTACTTTGTCTTAAAGTTCCATAGAAAGTCTTTACAGTGTGTGTGTGTGGGGGGGGGGGGTTAATTCAAGTGGCAGACGGTTTCCAGTTTTACGCAAAAGAAGCTTAAAGGGGATTTCTGGATTAACAAATAGATATCTAGGGGTCCGACTCCTAGCACGTCCGCCAATCAGCTGCTAGAAGAGGCGGCAGCATTCAGGGGTGGCGCCATGGCTTCTTGTATACCAGGCTCCGCTTCGGACAGTTCATGGCGGCCGTACCCCATATTGCAGATCAACATCACTGACTTAAGACTGCTGCACTTGGGCCGTGTCACCGAACTATGAGACATCACAGACCTGAGAAGTCACCGCATTACTTGGGCCATGCCATTGACTAACGAGACGTCACCGTAGCATTTGGGATGTGCCACTGATGAACAAGATGTCACTGACCTGAAGTCACTGCATTACTTGGGCCGTGCCACCAACTAACGAGACGTCACCGACCTGAGAAGTCACCGCAGCACTTGCCTAACAATGCAACCACTGCCAACAGCAGATTGCCATGCGTGCCAAGAGTCAGCCCCCACCAGTCTGATGCCCCCAACCAGCAAACCACTTTAATCATGATATAATGAAAAGTTCTGCAACTCCATAACAGACTTTGTATTTAGTATCCTCACACTTTTCATGATCTCTGATTGCTGTCAGTGAATGGGAACATCTGTATAGGTGGTGTAATGGTTCTCATCCATACTTTTTTATTCCCTCCCTTGAGTTTGTTCTAGCCCGAGCAGTGTGCGCCCGCTTTGCCCCTACTGTACTTATATTTGGCAGACCAATGTGCCAAAGCCCGCCAGCGCTACCAGTCGCCAAGGGGCAGGGCTTTCTGGCTGTCACTTTACAGGAGGAGATGACCGGTGTCAGCGCTTCATACCAATGTAGGGGTGCAGGATTCTATGTTATGGAGGGGCCAAGCATATTAGGCGGAGGAAAGGGAGACGTGTGCAGCAGACATGGACCTAAAAAGTCTTCAGATGCAACGCATACGGATGTCCCAGACAGGAACTCGTAACGTAATCAGTCTGAATTTCATGCACCGAAATCGGACACAGTACTGTGAATAAGGCCCTATGAATGACTAGACCTGAGCCTGCCGCCATTGGGCTTAGTTGCTGCTCTTCTAGTACAAGGCAGCCAGGATCCGAGAAAACTAGTGGCTCAGAGGCCAGGAGTACCGACCGGCTCAGTGCAGCCCCTTCTCTAGGGCCCGGCTTTCTGCCTTTTCCCCATGGGGCGGTTCATGACACATCGGTTCTTATGTTGGACGCCTCCCTGCGCCGGACAGAAGGATGCCGCATGCAGTGGACTGATGCAAAAAGCGCTCTAAAATGGAATTAGTTGTGTCCGGCTCTGGCATGAAAACATGGGCCGCAAACACCCGAGAACCGTGCCATGGTGACTAGTGCGACCCTGTGACAGACGCGTGGCAGCAAGTGGCATCTCAGAGACCTGGCATGGTAGGGAGTCTGAGATAGAGACCCCTGAGCCTCGTAGAAGGAGCTCCAAAGGTCTTTGTCGTCTCGTGGAGCCCCTCTAAGGGGTCTCCCACACGAGTGTGCCGGAGCCGGCAAATCCCCCTACACTATCTTGGTGTGTGTGCGGAATATGCGCCAAAATAGTGCATGTTGCATTCTGCTTCGCACACGGTAAGCAAGAAGCACAATTCACAGTAACGTTTGCTACCACTTATTACGCACGCAAAACCCACAGATAGAAGACGGGTGGGAGAGCCCTTACATGAGCAGTGTCCGCACAGTCCATCCACGCCGCAGCGGGACGCAGTACAGATGTTTGGGGCACTTTGCGCCCCGTTCCGATGTCCACGGCCAGGTGTGCCAACGATTCCTGTACTGTGCGCCAGACGACAAACAGTCCCATACAGGACACCGGGATCAGTCCTGGCGTTCATCTCCCTGCAATGCTGGAAGGAACCTAGGAGAGCCGCGCCGTACGGGCACTAGGAACGCCAGATCAGCCCCAGATAAGGAGGCAACAATCCTGCAGCCGAAAGGGTTAATCCTTTCGGGAACACTCGGCTTTGGCCGTCCCCAGGTATATTTATGAAGGATCAGTCGGGCAGATAGCTGGAACTGTCCGCGATGATGAAGTCTGGACAAGACCCACATTCATTTCACATGAAGCATAGACTTGGACGCTGCGGAGGAGCTGGCAGGCGCCGCGCACTTTCCATGGATGCTTTCCCTCATTGGTGTCTATCTGCAAACGTATTACCACTTAACTCTCCTCATCGGGTAATGATCTGCAGGCCCCCTCAACAAGGGCAGGTGAGCAAACATCATACCCCGGCCGACCGTACCAGGGTGGACGTCCATGGCGGCCACGAGACCAGCCCCAGAATCGCTACTCACAGGCTGGATTCGTGCCCGCTGGGATCCCGCTGCCCCCACTGAGCAGATGGCACAAACTAACCCCTTAATGACCGCCTTATCATGTTCTTGCAGGGCACGCGGCGTTACCCCACCGAGGAGCTTCATGAGCGCTGCACCCCTGCCGCCAGCGCTCTTACTAACGGGAAACCAATTAACCTTCTCTGCAATAGTTTTAACCCCTTCTCAGGAGATTGGGGGGGCTCTCTGCCCAACAACATGATCGCTGGGGGGGCCGATGCTTTACTGCGACAGGCAGCGGTCTACCACTGAGTGAGGCCCCCCTCGCTGCCCTACATGTTATGTTGTGTACCCATCGTTCTGCACTCAGCACCCCGTTATGACAATGTGACAACAGAACGGGAGAAAACCTTGTGTGTTTATATATATATTTTTTTTTTAATGAAAACCTCCCGTTCCGCAGTGACATAAGTATTCCCACCCTGTACTCAGTATTAGTCGGAGCCCCTCTGGCAGTAATTCCAGCCTCCAGTCTTCTTGGAGATGATGCCACAAGGTTTACACCCCTGGATTTGGGGATCTTTTACCCTCTGTCAGGTTGGATGGGGGCCGTCTGTCAACAGCCATTGTCGGGTCTCTCCAGAGATGTCCCATTGGGCTCAGGGCTCTGGCCGGCCACTCAAGGACATTAACAGAGTTGTCCCCCCTCCTGGGTGGTCTTGGCTGGGGTCTTAGGGTCATCGTTCTGTTGGAAGGTGACCCTTCTGCCCAATCTGAGGTCCCTTGTGCTCTGGATCATGTTGCCATTACTTTCCTCCATTCAGCTCTCCACCCACCCTGACCGGCCTCCCCTTCCCCAAGCATGATGCTCCACCACCAGGCTTCACTGTAGGTTTGTATTGGGCCAGTGATGAGCGGCGCCTGTTTTCCTTCAAACATAAAGCTCAGAGGCTAAAAAATTTCGTGTTTGGGTAAGCAGAGCAGAGAATCTTGTTTCTCGCAGTCAGGGGGTCCTTTAGGGTCTTTTTGGTAACTCCAGGGGGCTTTTATGTGTCTTACTGAAGAGGCTTCTTTCTGGCGCCTTCGCCATAAAGCCCAGATTGGTGGAGGCTGCAGGGGTGGTCAACCCTCAGGAAGTTTCTCCCATCTGCACACAGGATCTCAACGCTCAGCCAGAGTGACCGCTGGGTTTTTGGTCTCCTCTCTTACCAAAACCCTTCTTCCCCTTAGTTTGGTGGGTCAGCAGCTCTAGAATAGTCCTGGTTGTTCTTCCATGTAAGTATTATGGGGGCCGCTGGGCTCTTGGGGACTTTCAGGGCAGTAGAAATGTTTTTGTGGCTTCTCCAGATCTGCGCCTCCACACAATCCTGTCTCTGAGCTCTGCAGGCAATTCTGTCCTCTTCATGGATTGGTTTTGGCTCTGATATGCATTGTGAGCGGTGAGACCTTATATAGATGGGGGCCTACCAGCTGGATTTACCCCAGGTGACTCCAATCAAGAGAGACCCCTCAGAGATGATGAAGAGGGATGGGAGATGCCAGAGCTACCCGTGTCATACCAAGGGGTGTCAATACTTAGGTCAGCGCTAAATGGGAGTTTTTCATTTTTTTTTAATGCACAACGATTTCTCCCGTTTTGTTGTCACTTTGTCATTATGGGGTGCTGAGTGCAAAATGAGGGGGACACAACATAACAAAAAGGTAAACAGTGAGGGGGTGAGGACTTTCTGGACCCCCTGTGTATGTGTTATAAAATGGAGCCAGCAAAAACTACAACTCATCCCAAAAAGAGCGGCCCTCTCACCGGAGAAATAAAATGACATCAGAGACGCGTGTGGTACTGGTGGATACGGCGAGCGGCTTCCTGCTGACCAATCATTATTTTACGTCTATAACATGCGTCCGGCACAGGGCCCGCAGGCTGAATCTGGCCCAACACTCAGCAGGGCCCGCCGGCAGCATCCCTACAGGCATTGCACTCGCCCAGCCTGCAGCTCAGGTCCAGCGGTGGCAGAGATCAGCGGTCACAGAGTCTGCGCTGCCGGACAGGAGTGGCGGGATGGGCGAGTGAAATACTCGTAGGGATGCTGCCAGTCAGAGGCCAACAGGGGGTCACTATTACTACTGGGAGCACTGTGGGGGGAAGAGGGGGGGGGTGACTATTACTGGGAGCACTGGGGGGGGGGGTCACTGTTATTACTGTGGTCTTTAAGGGGTGGTCTTATTACTACTGGGAGCACTATGGGGGGGTCAATTATTACTAGGAGCACTATGGGGTTCACTATTATTACTGGGGTCTTTATGTGGGGTCACTAATACTGCTGGAAGCACTATGGGTGGTCACTAATACTGCTGGGGCCGCTATTACTACACAGTCTTACAATCGGCCCTCTGAAGGCAACCAAAATGAGTTGGACAGCCCTGATCTATAACGACCAAGACCCTAGCTGTCCCACGGACGCCTGGCGGGTCACGCGGCTGCACTTTTTTGCTGATGGCGCTGTAAACATTTAACGACCAAATATCAAGCCATCAGATGTGACAATACCCCGCACCGCCGCGGCTTCTCGCCTTCAGCGTCCAGTAATCCACAAATTGATGGTCTGGAACCATTTTTGGACTATTTAGCAAACGGTTTGCAGAATCTATTTCTTGAATACCGAGTGACGTCTGTTCTCCACCGCCGCTGTCACATGTCTTCTGGTTGCCTTTGGAAACAGTCAGCAAGCCTGTGGTCAGACATGCAGGGTATGAGGGCGGCAGAAGGGTTTGCAGGGGGGAACTTTTTGACTTATGGGTGGGCACTCCCCCGGCCGGAGAATGGGGGTCTGAAGGTCTCGCATTCATTGCAAGTAGAAGTGTTGGAAATGTCCGAGTATAAGAGCTCCTCTATCTCCAGCGTTGTCATGGAAATGAGTGCATCCGCGACCGCCGGGACCCCCGTTCTCAGGATCAGTGGGGGTCCCAGCGGGTGGACTGTAATCTGCAGATTGGGGATAACTTTGTTATAACCTCTTTAAGGTTCTCTTCACGTTTCTTCTACCTTTCTTTCTTGGGGTCCGGCAGAAGAATGAAGGGGAAAACCCAGTCGGCAGCGGCTGATGGAGCCCGCCGTCAGCGATGGCCAGAAGATACGGAACCGCACGGTGTGCTACTTATGATGGACTCCATGATGGAGTGAGAGAACGGACAGAACCTCTTGTCTGCATCAGTCTGCTGAAGAGGAAATGACCGGAGCAAGAACTGTGCAGACACTGAACGAGCAGGAGCTGCTGTACGAATTAGGCTGTGAAGGCAGCACAGGCTCTATATTAAAAGGGGTTTTCCAGGATCACTCATCGTCAGGTGATCGTTGGGGGTCCGCTACCCCAGCCCCCCAGGGACCAGCTGATCCCGGCCATACACATGAGGTGTTGCCGGAAATGCACAGCTCCGTACACAATGCAGTGGCCTGGGATGGTACTGCAGGCACAGTTCCCACTAGCATGAAGATTCAAGTATGTGCAGAGCTGTGAGTTCCCGACAGCACCCGCTGGGTTCCATATTTCCAACCTGTGGGGACACATCAGACGGGGCACGCCTGCCATCTCTACCAGAAAATGGCACTTTTGAAAAACGGAGACAGACTGCGGTGACATGACGGCGGTGTGTGAATACGTCCCAGTCTGCTCAGCGCCACACTCTGGGGAGACGAGTAGTGACACCCCCGCAGAGGGCGCATCGCATGCCATCGTGTTACTGCAGACCCTTCGGAGGAGTAAGCTGTAAATAGGTCAAAACACCAGTAAATATTTGCATCATTCAGCATCTGAGACGTAAACCGCGGCGGCTTATATCACGAGAGGCATGGACACGGAAAGCAGAGAGGTCACGCATCTGCAGAACGCAGCGCAGCCGTAGCAATATCCTTCTCCATAGCCGTGCTATTAGCAGCCGGCGGCGGCATGCTTATACCTGTGGTGTCGGCCTCTGGAAGACCCTGGAAATCCGACCCAATCACCGCTCAGCGGGATCACAGAAACGTTCCTGCCATACTGTGTGGGGGCCAGAGCAGCGATCAATACTACTGCGGGCCCTCAGCTGCCCCCGGCGCCGCGCACATCTACCTGCGGCAGGACGACAGTGGAAGGCTATAATGCACACTCGCAGCAAACCTTACATTGACACAACAAAAGCCAATGAGAAGCAAAAGTTACAGTTTACTACAACCCGGTACTTAATGAGTTAAGTGTCAAATTAACCTTCCTGCACTCCAGACCTGCGAAGAACTGTCCCCCTCAGTAATAATGCCCCCACATGTCCCCCTCAGTAATAATGTCCCCACATGTCCCCCTCAGTAATAATGCCCCCACATGTCCCCCTCAGTAATAATGTCCCCACATGTCCCCCTCAGTAATAATGTCCCCACATGTCCCCCTCAGTAATAATGTCCCCACAAGTCCCCCTCAGTAATAATGTCCCCACATGTCCCCCTCAGTAATAATGTCCCCACATGTCCCCCTCAGTAATAATGTCCCCACATGTCCCCCTCAGTAATAATGTCCCCACAAATCCCCCTCAGTAATAATGTCCCCACATGTCCCCCTCAGTAATAATGTCCCCACATGTCCCCCTCAGTAATAATGTCCCCACATGTCCCCCTCAGTAATAATGTCTCCACATGTCCCCCTCAGTAATAATGTCCCCACATGTCCCCCTCAGTAATAATGTCCCCACATGTCCCCCTCAGTAATAATGTCCCCACAAGTCCCCCTCAGTAATAATGTCCCCACATGTCCCCCTCAGTAATAATGTCCCCACATGTCCCCCTCAGTAATAATGTCCCCACATGTCCCCCTCAGTAATAATGTCCCCACAAATCCCCCTCAGTAATAATGTCCCCACATGTCCCCCTCAGTAATAATGTCCCCACATGTCCCCCTCAGTAATAATGTCCCCACATGTCCCCCTCAGTAATAATGTCCCCACATGTCCCCCCCAGTAATAATGTCCCCACATGTCCCCCTCAGTAATAATGCCCCCACATGTCCCCCTCAGTAATAATGTCCCCACATGTCCCCCTCAGTAATAATGTTCCCACATGTCCCCCCCCAGTAATAGTGTCCCCACATGTCCCCCCCAGTAATAGTGTCCCCACATGTCCCCCTCAGTAATAATGTCCCCACATGTCCCCCTCAGTAATAATGTCCCCACATGTCCCCCTCAGTAATAATGACCCCCCACATGTCCCCCTCAGTAATAATGTCCCCACATGTCCCACTCAGTAATAATGTCCCCACATGTCCCCCTCAGTAATAATGTTCCCACATGTCCCCCTCAGTAATAATGTCCCCCTCAGTAATAATGTCCTCACATGTCCCCCCAGTAATAATGTCCCCACAAATCCCCCTCAGTAATAATGTCCCCACATGTCCCCCTCAGTAATAATGTCCCCACATGTCCCCCTCAGTAATAATGTCCCCACATGTCCCCCTCAGTAATAATGTCCCCACATGTCCCCCTCAGTAATAATGTCCCCACATGTCCCCCCAGTAATAATGTCCCCACATGTCCCCCTCAGTAATAATGCCCCCACATGTCCCCCTCAGTAATAATGTCCCCACATGTCCCCCTCAGTAATAATGTCCCCCTCAGTAATAATGTCCCCACATGTCCCCCTCAGTAATAATGTTCCCACATGTCCCCCCCCAGTAATAGTGTCCCCACATGTCCCCCCCAGTAATAGTGTCCCCACATGTCCCCCTCAGTAATAATGTTCCCACATGTCCCCCTCAGTAATAATGTCCCCACATGTCCCCCTCAGTAATAATGACCCCCCACATGTCCCCCTCAGTAATAATGACCCCCCACATGTCCCCCTCAGTAATAATGTCCCCACATGTCCCCCTCAGTAATAATGTTCCCACATGTCCCCCTCAGTAATAATGTCCCCCTCAGTAATAATGTCCTCACATGTCCCCCCAGTAATAATGTCCCCACATGTCCCCCTCAGTAATAATGTCCCCACATGTCCCCCTCAGTAATAATGCCCTCACATGTCCCCCTCAGTAATAATGTCCCCACATGTCCCCCTCAGTAATAATGTCCCCACATGTCCCTCTCAGTAATAATGTCCTCCACATGTCCCCCTCAGTAAACATGCCCCACATGTCGCCCCAGTAATAATGTCCCCACATGTCCCCCTCAGTAATAATGTCCCCACCTGTTCCCCTCAGTAATAATGTCCCCACATGTCCTCCTCAGTAATAATGTCCTCCACATGTCCCCTCAGTAATAATGTCCCCACATGTCCCCCTCAGTAATAATGTCCCCACATGTCCCCTCAGTAATAATGTCCCCACATGTCCCCCTCAGTAATAATGTCCCCACATGTTCTTCTTAGTAATAATGTCCCCACATGTCCCCTCAGTAATAATGTCCCCACATGTCCCCCTCAGTAATAATGTCCCCACCTGTCCCCCTCAGTAATAATGTCCCCACATGTCCTCCTCAGTAATAATGTCCCCACATGTCCCCCTCAGTAATAATGTCCCCACATGTCCCCCTCAGTAATAATGTCATCCACATGTCCCCCTCAGTAAACATGCCCCACATGTCGCCCCAGTAATAATGTCCCCACATGTCCCCCTCAGTAATAATGTCCCCACCTGTCCCCCTCAGTAATAATGTCCCCACCTGTCCCCCTCAGTAATGTCCTCCACATGTCCCCTCAGTAAAGATACCCCACAGGTCCTCTCAGTAATAATGTCCTCTACATGTCCCCCAGTAATAGTGTCCCCACATGTCCCCTCAGTAATAATGTCCTCCACATGTCCCCCTCAGTAAAGATGCCCCACATGTCCCCTCAGTAATAATGTCCTCACATGTCCTCTTCAGTAATAATGTCCCCACATGTCCCCCTCAGTAATAATGTCCTCCACATGTCATCCTCAGTAATAATGTCCCCACATGTCGCCCTCAGTAAAGATGCCCCACCTGTCCCCCTCAGTAATAATGTCCCCACATGTCCCCTCAGTAATAATGTCCCCACATGTCCCCTCAGTAATAATGTCCCCACATGTCCCCTCAGTAAAAATGTCCCCACATGTCCCCCTCAGTAATACTGTTCCCACATGTCCCCCCAGTAATAATGTCCCCACATGTCCCCTCAGTAAAAATGTCCCCACATGTCCCCCTCAGTAATGCTGTTCCCACATGTCCCCCCAGTAATAATGTCCCCCTCAGTAATAATGTCCCCACATGTCCCCCTCAGTAATAATGTCCCCACATGTCCTCCTCAGTAATAATGTCCTCCACATGTCCCCTCAGTAATAATGTCCCCACATGTCCCCCTCAGTAATAATGTCCCCACATGTCCCCTCAGTAATAATGTCCCCACATGTCCCCCTCAGTAATAATGTCCCCACATGTTCTTCTTAGTAATAATGTCCCCACATGTCCCCTCAGTAATAATGTCCCCACATGTCCCCCTCAGTAATAATGTCCCCACCTGTCCCCCTCAGTAATAATGCCCCCACATGTCCTCCTCAGTAATAATGTCCCCACATGTCCCCCTCAGTAATAATGTCCCCACATGTCCCCCTCAGTAATAATGTCATCCACATGTCCCCCTCAGTAAACATGCCCCACATGTCGCCCCAGTAATAATGTCCCCACATGTCCCCCTCAGTAATAATGTCCCCACCTGTCCCCCTCAGTAATAATGTCCTCCACATGTCCCCTCAGTAAAGATACCCCACAGGTCCTCTCAGTAATAATGTCCTCCACATGTCCCCCTCAGTAAAGATGCCCCACATGTCCCCTCAGTAATAATGTCCTCCACATGTCCCCCTCAGTAAAGATGCCCCACATGTCCCCTCAGTAATAATGTCCCCACATGTCCTCTTCAGTAATAATGTCCCCACATGTCCCCCTCAGTAATAATGTCCTCCACATGTCCTCCTCAGTAATAATGTCCCCACATGTCGCCCTCAGTAAAGATGCCCCACCTGTCCCCCTCAGTAATAATGTCCCCACATGTCCCCTCAGTAATAATGTCCCCACATGTCCCCTCAGTAATAATGTCCCCACATGTCCCCTCAGTAAAAATGTCCCCACATGTCCCCCTCAGTAATACTGTTCCCACATGTCCCCCCAGTAATAATGTCCCCACATGTCCCCTCAGTAAAAATGTCCCCACATGTCCCCCTCAGTAATGCTGTTCCCACATGTCCCCCCAGTAATAATGTCCCCCTCAGTAATAATGTCCCCACATGTCCCCCTCAGTAATAATGTCCCCACATGTCCCCCCCAATAATAATGTCCCCACATGTCCCCCTCAGTAATAATGTCCCACATGTCCCCCTCAGTAATAATTTCCCACATGTCCCCCTCAGTAATAATGTCCTCCACATGTCCCCTCAGTAAAGATGCCCCACAGGTCCCCTCAGTAATAGTATCCCCCACATGTCCCCCTCAGTAATAATATCCCCACATGAACCCCTCAGTAATAATGTCCTCACATGTCCCCCCAGTAATAATGTCCCCACATGTCCCCCTCAGTAATAATGTCCCACATGTCCCCCTCAGTAATAATTTCCCACATGTCCCCCTCAGTAATAATGTCCTCCACATGTCCCCTCAGTAAAGATGCCCCACAGGTCCCCTCAGTAATAGTATCCCCCACATGTCCCCCTCAGTAATAATATCCCCACATGAACCCCTCATTAATAATGTCCTCCACATGTCCCCTCAGTAATAATGTCCCCCTCAGTAATAATGTCCTCCCCATGTCCCCCTCAGTAAAGATGCCCCACATGTCCCCCTCAGAAATAATGTCCCCACATGTCCCCCCAGTAATAATGTCCTCCACATGTCCCCTCAGTAATAATGTCCCCACATGTCCCCATCAGTAAAAATGTCCTCCACATGTCCCCCTCAGTAATAATGCCCTCACATGTCCCCCCAGTAATAATGTCCCCACATGTCCCCCTCAGTAATAATGTCCCCACATGTCCCCCTCAGTAATAAAGTCCTCCACATGTCCCCCTCAGTAAACATGCCCCACATGGCGCCCCAGCAATAATGTCCCCACATGTCCCCCTCAGTAATAATGTCCCCACATGTCCCCCTCAGTAATAATGCCCCCACATGTCCCACCAGTAATAATGTCCCCACATGTCCCCCTCAGTAATAATGTCCCCACATGTCCTCCTCAGTAATAATGTCCTCCACATGTCCCCTCAGTAAAGATACCCCACAGGTCCTCTCAGTAATAATGTCCTCTACATGTCCCCCAGTAATAGTGTCCCCACATGTCCCCTCAGTAATAATGTCCTCCACATGTCCCCCTCAGTAAAGATGCCCCACATGTCCCCTCAGTAATAATGTCCCCACATGTCCTCCTCAGTAATAATGTCCCCACATGTCCCCCTCAGTAATAATGTCCTCCACATGTCCTCCTCAGTAATAATGTCCCCACATGTCGCCCTCAGTAAAGATGCCCCACCTGTCCCCCTCAGTAATAATGTCCCCACATGTCCCCTCAGTAATAATGTCCCCACATGTCCCCATCAGTAATAATGTCCTCTACATGTCCCCCTCAGTAAACGTGCCCCACATGTCCCCCCTCACTAATAATGTCCCCACATGTCCCCCTCAGTAATAGTGTCCTATCATGACCCCCTCAGTAATAATGTCCCCACATGTCCTCTTCAGTAATAATGTCCTCCACATGTCCTCTTCAGTAATAATGTCCTCCACATGTCCCCTCAGTAATAATGTCCCCACATGTCCCTATCAGAAATAATGTCCTCCACATGTCCCCCTCAGTAAACATGCCCCACATGTCCCCCCAGTAATAATGTCCCCACATGACCCCCTCAGTAATAATGTCCCCACATGTCCCCCTCAGTAATAATGTCCTCCACATGTCCCCCTCAGTAAACATGCCCCACATGTCCCCCTCAGTAATAATGTCCCCACATGTCCCCCTCAGTAATAATGTCCGCACATGTCCCCCTCAGTAATAATGCCCCCACATGTACCCCTCAGTAATAATGCCCCCACCTGTCCCCCTTAGTAATAATGTCCCCACATGTCCGCCTCAGTAATAATGTCCCCACATGTCCCTCTCAGTAATAATGCCCACACATGCCCCCCTCAGTAATAATGTCCCCACATGTCCCCCTCAGTAATAATGTCCCCACATGCCCCCCTCAGTAATAATGTCCCCACATGTCCCCTCAGTAATAATGTCCCCACAAGTCCCCTCAGTAATAATGCCCCCACATGTCCCTCTCATTAATAATGTTCCCACATGTCCCCTCATTAATAATGCCCCCACATGTCCCTCTCAGTAATAATGTCCCCACATGTTCTCCTCAGTAATAATGCTCCCACATGTCCCCCTGAGTAATAATGTCCCCACATGTCCCCCTCAGTAATAATGTCCTCCACATGTCCCCCTCAGTAAAGATGCCCCACATGTCCCCATCAGTAATAATGTCCCCACATATCCTCCTCAGTAATAATGCCCCCACATGTCCCTCTCAGTAATAATGTCCCCACATGTCCCCTCAGTAATAATGTCCCCACATGCCCCCCTCAGTAATAATGCCCCGACATGTCCCCCTCAGTAATAATGTCCCCACATGTCCTCCTCAGTAATAATGTCCCCACATGTCCCCCTCAGTAATAATGTTCCCACATGTCCTCCTCAGTAATAATGTCCCCACATGTCCCCCCAGTAATAATGTCCCCACATGTCCCCTCAGTAAAGCTGCCCCACCTGTCCCCCTCAATAATAATGTCCCCACCTGTCCCCCCTCAGTAATAATGTCCCCACATGTCCCCCTCAGTAATAGTGTCCCCACATGACCCCCTCAGTAATAATGTCCCCACATGTCCTCCTCAGTAATAATGTCCCCACATGTCCCCATCAGTAATAATGTCCTCCACATGTCCCCCTCAGTAAACATGCCCCACATGTCCCCCCAGTAATAATGTCCCCACATGTCCCCCTCAGTAATAATGCCCTCACATGTCCCCCCAGTAATAATGTCCCCACATGTCTCCCTCAGTAATAATGCCCCCACATGTCCCCCCAGTAATAATGTCTCCACATGTCCCCCTCAGTAATAATGCCCCCACATGTCCCCCCAGTAATAATGTCCCCACATGTCTCCCTCAGTAATAATGTCCCCACATGTCCTCCTCTGTAATAATGTCCCACATGTCCCCCTCAGTAATAATGTCCTCCACATGTCCCCTCAGTAAAGATACCCCACAGGTCCTCTCAGTAATAATGTCCTCTACATGTCCCCCAGTAATAGTGTCCCCACATGTCCCCTCAGTAATAATGTCCTCCACATTTCCCCCTCAGTAATAATGTCCCCCTCAGTAAAGATGCCCCCACATGCTCTTATCAATAATAATGCCCCCCTTATGTCATAAAACATAGACACCAGCCTGTATGCTCACCTCCTTCCCTCTCCCCGCCTGTATGCTCACCTCCTTCCCTCTCCCCAATCTTCTGCTCACATCCAGGTAATACAATCACATGACTGCTGTAGCCAATCCCTGGCCTCAGTTTAGCTATACCAAATTGAGGCCTGGGATTGGCTGCAGTGATGAAGTGTCGGAATGATCACACACCCTGGCAGTGAGCAGCGGACAGAGGATCAGCCATGTATAGCCCTTATCATACTCGATGTCCGACCAGCAATGAGACCTTCGTCTCCTGCCTCAGAAGGACAGACCCCAAAATCCGGGAGACATTAGCATAATATACCTGAATACATCAGCTGGGACTGAATAACTACGAACAGCAGGGAATGCAGTGCAGCCCCTGAGGAGTATATCAGCTCTGCTATATCGCTTCCCGCATGCTACTGCGGCGCCTGCAAGGTCGCATCAGTCTGTTGTACCTGAAAGCCAAACCAGGAGCGGAACCTCCAGGGACCACCTAGAAGGAGCGGAACCTCCAGGGACCACCTAGAAGGAGAGGAACCTCCAGGGACCACCTAGAAGGAGCAGAACCTCCAGGGACCACCTAGAAGGAGCAGAACCTCCAGGGACCATGTAGAGAGAGCGGAACCTCCAGGGACCACCTATAAGGAGCGGAACCTCCAGGACCACCTAGAAGGAGCAGAACCTCCAGGGACCATGTAGAGAGAGCGGAACCTCCAGGGACCACCTATAAGGAGCAGAACCTCCAGGGACCACCTATAAGGAGCAGAACCTCCAGGGACCACCTATAAGGAGCGGAACCACCAGGGAAAACCTAGAAGAAGCGGAATCTCCAGGGAAAGCCTAGAAGGAGCAGAGCCTCCAGGGACCACCTAGCAGGAGTGAAACTCCAGGGACCAACTAAAAGTAGTGGAACCTACAGGGACCACCTAGAAGGAGCGGTCCGCTACACGTCTCGGACCCGCCTAAACTTACAAATAAGTGATGTAAAGTACTGAGCAGGATACTGTAAGATGAGGAGCAGGAGGACGCTGGGACTACAACCTGGGCTTCTCCGTAAGCTCTTGTATTGGCGCAGATGGGACCTATCACCTTGGGGGCTCCTATTTCTGGAACCTGATTATTAATAGAGGGGAATGGGGAACGAGCTTTTTAGATTCCTAATTCAAATGAACGGAACATTTCTGTGACGCCGATTCACCGCGCATCTCATGCAGAATCCGCACGGATCAAGTCCACGGTAAAACCCCGTGTGAACAGAGCCTTCGGTACGGTGACATCCGTGGCAAATACATGTATAATCTACAGACGAGATTTTAAATCCGCGTTGCGGGTAAAAAGCAGTAAGGTATCCGCTATCGAAATGGAATCCACATATGGAGGTTTGCGTGCCCCCAATGCAGTGTGGATCTGTGGCAGCTGCGTGCGCAAATCTGCAGATTATGGTGCAGACCGACGTGGTCTGTCCTCTGCTGCAGATTATGGTGCAGACCCACGTGGTCTGTCCTCTGCTGCAGATTATGGTGCAGACCCACGTGGTCTGTCCTCTGCTGCAGATTATAGTGCAGACCCACGTGGTCTGTCCTCTGCTGCGGATTATGGTGCGGACCCACGTGGTCTGTCCTCTGTTGTGGATTATGGTGCAGACCCACGTGGTCTGTCCTCTGCTGTGGATTATAATGCAGACCCACGTGGTCTGTCCTCTGCTGCGGATTATAATGCAGACCCACGTGGTCTGTCCTCTGCTGCGGATTATAGTGCAGACCCACGTGGTCTGTCCTCTGCTGCGGATTATGGTGCAGACCCACGTGGTCTGTCCTCTGCTGCGGATTATGGTGCAGACCCACGTGGTCTGTTCTCTGCTGCGGATTGCGCCTGCTTGCACATAACCCCTTTCTGGGGAAGTAATGGCAGGTGCAGTGCCTCCTCTAAAAGATCCGAGCTGCGCAGATTAACCCTTTCAGATAGCCACCAGCTACACCCTGCGATACAATGATTCTGAAGCACATGCCGTAAAAGCTCCAGCATTTCTTTTGCTCTAAACGAATCGGCCGATTACCTGAAACAAGGTAGTTAGAAGCTATAAGGTTGGCGGTAATATCTGCGTGTCCGTATAAGATGACACAGAACTAACGAGGAAACATCTCCACCTGCCGCCGGCATCGGCCACCGCAAGAGGTCACTTACCTGGAAGCCTCACATCCCCGAACGCCAAGGATCTGTCTCTGGTCCCACGGAACACAAAATGTTGTGATGGAAGAAACAAAGTAACGGCTTCCTTTATTGCTCTTTTCTGAGATTTCCAAAAGTAACAGTTCCTTGAATTCCTGCGGTTCCCACGCTTCTTCGCTGCTATCTCTCCTTGTTTGCCTACGAAGTTCAGCGCCGGGGCCAAAGGTTTTTCTCCGCTAACGCACGGAATGGAATCAGCACTTGGAATTTTGTTTATTCTTGGGGCATAGAAAGAGTTTACGATAATGACAGATTATTAAAAAGGCGTTAACCTCCGGGGCGATGGAGGAATCTTCGTGGAAGACGATCTAAAAAAAACGTATTGTGGCAGCGAACTCTTCTGATTTCTGAGAACGTTTGCTGCTTTTCTCCTTCCAGGGACAGGAAACTTTTTGCAGCTCGACACCCCCCAGACTCCCACCCCCTCTTCTCCCGGAGAGAGCAGATTGTGTCCGGCGAGGAGAGCGTTAAGCGTTCTGTAAATGTGCTGCAGGCATCCAGTCGGTCTGTATAGTATCACTCCGACGGATTAATCTCTCACACATTTCCAGTCTGCGGTGAATTATCGAATACCGCAGAGACTAATCAAATGAGACCGTAAAAGTGAGAAGAAAATCTTTGCTCTGACATGTTCGCCGGCCGCGCTTTCATAGCCGTCCAGTAATTCTGCTCTAACAACAGGCCCTTCCTTTACTATGTGGATCGGACTACTTCTGGCGCTCGGGCCGCGCCGACATCCACTGCAGTACTGGCTGCGCCCGTTCTAGAATTGGCTGGTGAGCGCAATACGATTATGAGGGTGTAACGTGTGATTCGGTTCCTCATGAAAGAGACCTAAATATAGCGCCAGACGAGGATGTCCTCTTGTTACCATCGCAGTCCTGGGTATAAACAGCTCATGGGAGAGATCCTTGTATTGTCCCCTCATGTATTTATACAGTTATTTGGTCGTCCCTTAGCCATCTTTTTTCCGGGGTGAATAATCCCAGTTTTGGTGCCTCTCTGGGTATTCCAGTCCTTCATTCCATGTATTAGTTTAGTCGCCCTTCTTTGTACCCCCTCCAGCACTGTAACATCTTTCCTGAGCACCGGTGACCTTACATTTATCCACATTGGACCTCATTCACCATCCCCCCCCCCCCCTTATCTCGGTCCGTTTGTAGCCGCACATTGTCCTCCGTTGCATTGATTATATTGTATAATTTTGTGTCATCTACAAATATTGATATTTTGCTGTGCAGCCCCTCTATCAGGTCATTGATAAATATATTGAACAGAATGGGGCCTAATACTGAGCCCTGTGGCCCCCACTAGTGACGGAGGCCCAATCAGAGTATGAACCATTTATTACCCCCCTCTGCTTTCTACCCAGATACACACGTTTTCACCCAATCCGAGCTTCTCATTTTATACATTAGCCTATTATGTGGCACGGTGTCAAATTCTTTAGAGAAGTCCAGATATACGAGATCAATAGACTCTCCCAGGTCCAGCCTAGAGCTTACTTCATGGTAGAAGCTGATCAGATGGTCTGACATGATCGACCCCTCATGAACCCATGCTGGTGAGGAGTTATTCCATTGTTCTCCTTGACGTATTCTAGGATGGCATCTCTCAGAAACCCCTTGAATATTTTTCCAGTTATTGAAGTGAGACTTACCAGCCTGTAGTTACCAGGCTCTCCTCTAAACCCCTTTTTGTAAATTGGAACAACATTGGCAATGCGCCAATCCAATGGTACAACCCTGGTCTTGATAGTGTCTCTAAATATAAGGAGTAGCGGTCTAGCTATCACATCACTTAGTTCCCTTAGAACCCTTGGGTGTATTCCATCTGGACATGGCGATTTATCGATTTTAATCCTCTGTAACCGGCTCTGCACTTCCTCCTGTGTTAGGTATGCTATATGTAGTGGGGGGTTCGTTTTATTCCCCTGCATCTCATGTGGCATTTCTAGAAAAGAAACTATTCAATAGATTTGCCTTACCCCCATTGTCTTCTATGATTTCCCCTGCATTATTTGTTAAAGGGCCAGCTCTCTCCCTGCAAATCCTTTTGCTGTTAATATAGTTGAAGAATAGTTTTGGGTTATTTTTGCTCTCTTTGGCGACCAGTCTTTCTGCTTCCTCCTTGGCAATTTTAATCTTATCTTTGCATATTTTGTTTTTTCCCCTGTATGATTTTAGCGCTTCTTCGCTGCCTTCTTGCTTTAGTAGTTTGAACGCTTTCTTTTTTTCGTTTATAGCCCTCCTTACCATCTTGTTGAGCCACATTGGTTTCCTTTTACTTGCAGTTCCTTTATTTTTAAAGGGAATGAACTGCTCACATGAGGTGATTAGGATCCTTTTGAACTCCTCCCATTTGCTGTCTGTACCGTTATTTTTGAGGATGTTGTCCCAATTAATGTTACTGATAGTAGCTCTAAGCTGATCAAATTTTGCTTTACCAAAGTTCAGTTTGTTTGTCACTCCCTGATAAGGCTTCCTATAGATTGACAGCTGGAAGTTGATTATATTGTGGTCGCTGTTCCCCAAGTGCCCCTCCACCTGCACCCCCATTATTCGGTCCAGTTTGTTAGTTAGTAGTAAGTCCAGAGTGGCCCTCCTGCTCGTTGGTTCCCCCACAAGTTGGGTAAGGTAGTTATCTTTAATTACTCTCAAGAACTTATCACCCCTGTGAGATTTGCAGGTTTCGTTCTCCCATGTTATATCCGGATAATTAAAGTCCCCCATGATAATTACTTCATTGCGGTTTGACACCTCTTCTATCTGCCTTAGTAGTAAGGCTTCAGTTTCTTCTGTTGCTTTTGGTGGTCTATAGAAGACCCCTATCAGGATTTTGTTATTTTTTTTCTCCCTGTATTTCTACACACAGAGATTCCACCTGTTCTTCTCCTGCCCCTATATCTTCCCATAGTCTCGGATTTAAGTACGATTTAATGTACAGACATACCCCTCCCCCTTTCTGGTTCCCACGGTCTCTTCTGAAGAGATTGTACCCCTGTAAATTCACCGCCCAATCGCACTTATCAAGCCATGTTTCCGTTATTCCCACTATATCGTAGTTTTCATCGGCCATTCTTGCTTCAAACTCCCCCACTTTACCGATCAGACTTCTTGTATTCATTGCCATACAACTAGAGCCTCGTGTAATGCAGATTGTAAGCTCTCGCCTATGACCTGAAGGTTGCAAGTTCAATCCCCGCATGATGCAGGTAGCCGGATCAAGGTTGACTCATCCTTCCGAGGTTGGTAAAATGAGAACCCACCGTGGTGGGGGATAACATGTAATAATTACCTGAAAGCGCTGTGGAATAAGTTGGCGCTATACAAATACCAAGATTTATTTTTTATTTAAACGGTTGTTATTGTTATTTAATTTCATTTTTCTACTAATGATTGTGTGTAAAAGGGCCTTTAGGGGTGGTGTAGTTGTACATGAAACAGATCAGATACAGTTATCAGTGGTAATAGTAGCCATAAATGATATCACATTAGTAGCTTTGTGGCCTTACAAGGACACCACTGATACCAGTCGCCCAACGCGTCCTCAACAAGCAGCTGTGAACCGTTGCATCTGGCTGAAGCTCACAATGCGACTCGGGAAGTCACAGAGTCAATGGCCATCGGGTCAAATATCAGACAGATGGAAAAATGTGCACTATGAGAACAGACAGCGCGTTCTCTGCAGCCGGTATTAGATGGTACGTCCTGCGCTGGCGTCTTCTGGGGTGGTAATCCCCGTCCGGGACCCTCTGCACTCGCTGGTGTTTATTTACAAGCAGGGGCTCAAGCATTTCCACCTCCATCCAACAACAGTAATGTTTTCCGATGAGATTCCACTCCGCTTACAGAAGGAAATCAAAGTGACATCAGCCGGACCCCCGCAATAACCCTACAGCTGCATCTGCTGTTCTGCTGAGAGATGAAGGATTTCAGACCCTTCAGACACTTGATAAACTTCATGTTGGCAAACAAAGGGTGAATGTGCAAATAGAGAAATACCTCCAAAATCCCATACAAGACCGGATGGAATAAACGCTGGAACCAGACCGCTCTGCATGGAGATCAGCCATGCCACAATGGGGTTTTACAACTTTCTAATGTACTTTGTGCCTCAGTTCATCACCATTAGAAAGATCTCTGCTTCCTGTCAAGTGAACAGACAGTTCTGATTTCTGTCCAGAGGCTGAAAACCCCTCCTGACTAGTGTTGCCCATAAACATTGGATATGTGTCGGCAGACACGCATTTGGGGGATCAGTTTTCTTGTCCGACAACCCCATAAATGCAAAGCCAAGTGTGACTGTGGTCTGAATATAGAGAGGGGAGAAAGACACTGCCAGACCCCCCTGTCCTCCAATGGATCCCTCTGTCACCCTTCCTCCAGACTCCTCTTTCCCAATCTCCAACCCGCTGCATATCCCTCCTTCCAGATGTCCCCTCCTCCTCTAGAACCCTCTGGTGGTGGCTTATCTATCTGAATACCAAATGCCCAATCCTAATCAAAGACTGGTAGAGTTGGAAGAGACCTCCAGGGTCATCGGGTCCTCCGGGGTCATCAGGTACAACCCCCTGCTCAGTGCAGGATTCACTAAATCATCCCAGATAGATGTCTGTCCGGCCTCTGAAGACTTCCATTGAAGGAGAACTCCCCACCTCCTGTGGCAACCTGTTCCACTCATTGATCCCCTCACTGTCTAATATCTAATCTGTGTCTCCTCCCTTTCAGTTTCATCCCATTGCTTCTAGTCTTTCCTTTTGCAGATGAGAATAGGGCTGATCCCTTTGCACTGTGACAGCCCTTCAGATATTTGTAGACAGCTATTAAGTCTCCTCTCAGCCTGCTCTTCTGCTAAACATTCCCAGATCCTTTACCCGTTCCTCATAGGACATGATTTGCAGACCGCTCACCATCTTGGTAACTCTTCTCTGAACTTGCTCCAGTTTGTAGATGTTTTTTTTAAGATGTTATACCGCCATTAGTTTTAATGCAAAATGTCATACAGGCGGGCATGGAGGCCATGAACATATCGCTGAGCAGTCATTGTCGCTCATAGCACTACTGGGGGTAACCGACTGTCGTATGCGATGGCCCCCAGACCATCACACCAGCAGTGGGGGCAGGATTGAGGCTCACCCCGAGGTCTCTAGCAACGAACACGGTCATCGTCAGTGACCAAACTAAACATGGATTTGTCGATGAAGACAACCCGATTGTCCTCCATAGCGTCCAGTTTCGTTATTCACGACATCACTGCAAATGGAGGTGACGGTGGGTGTCAGAGGCCGTACAGGTAATGGTGGCCGCGAGACCAAGTGTCCTTCAGCCAAGCACCTGAAATGGTTCCGACAGACACCGGAGTGTAACGATGGCGCCCCCATCTCTGGATGGTGAATAATGAAAGAGTTGGAGCTGCTTGTGCTTGTCCAAAAATCCTCTCTACTGGTGGTCTGTTGAGGATATTCTGAGCCCGGTCACCTTGTGTGTCCTCACACATCCACTGGTCCCAACACCTCCTAACAGTCTGGTCAGGCGCTCCTCTCTACTGGTGGTCTGTTGAGGATATTATGAGCCCGGTCATCTTGTGTGCCCAATCTGGTCAGAACGGCCGGTGGGGGACAATTCATCTTCTTATATCCCAATAATGAGTCCCTCTCAGACTCTGGTAACGGGGTGAAATCTCTTCTCAGCGTCGTAGAGGCATCTAGTGGCCAACAAGCTCTACACAAGCAGAAGAAGAGGTCACTACACACAAGGGGCCTCCGAAAGCCTCTTATAGGCCAAGGGGGGGACCACTTTTAGGCCTTATGTCCACAGGGAAAATCAGGCCCGCTACGGATTCTCCATGGAGAATCCGTAGAGGGTCCCTCCTGCCCCGTGGACATGAGGCATAAAAATAAGAATTTACTCACCTCTCGCCCGCTCCAGATCTTCCCTTTGCCGCGGCTTCATCTTCTCTCCGTCGCGGCCGGATCTTCTTTCTTCGGCCCGGTGGATGCGCAGGGCACGTCGGTTGCGTGCCCCGCGCATGCGCCGGCCCGAAGAAAAAAGATCCGGCCGCGACGGAGAGAAGATGAAGCCGCGGCAAAGGGAAGATCTGGAGCGGGCGAGAGGTGAGTAAATTCTTATTTTGGTCTCCCGCGGATCCGGACGGCTTCCATAGGCTGCGATAGAAGCCCGCGGGAGCCGTCCCCGCGGGAGACCCGCACGAAAATGGAGCATGGTCCAGATTTTTTCATGCTCCATTTTTTTAAAAATCCCTTTTATTGACCATCCGCGGGTATTTATCTACCTGCGGGTGGTCAATGCATCCCTATGGGATGTGGATCCGCGTGCAGGAGAAGAGTTAAAATCCGCTGCGGATTTTAATTCTTCTTTTGCCCGTGGACATGAGGCCTCAGGGTCTCTGGTGACCGTCTCTCTAATCACCACAACTCTCATCATTTACAGATCTGCCTGAGATGGAACCACAGGATGGGATCTGCAGCAACTCTACAAACCGTGTACATCTAGTGTGTATGGTCGGTCTGTTCCTGATCACAAAGCTAAAGGTTAACATATAATTATATGGCTGTATCTCCTGTATCCCTGCCTGGACCTAGAAACTGGGAATCCCCTACTGTTAGTCAGCCCCTCTGTGCCACCTTAGCTCTGATGGGCAGAAGAGGGGTTGAGCTAGAAGAGAAGCTTCTGGAAGTGGAGGTAATATAAGCCCTCGCCCTTCCTGTTTGGGGCAGAGTGTGAAGGGATGTATCTGTTCCTACTCCGCTGATGCAGCGTGAAGCACCTGATAGCTGCAGGGTTGTTACCAGCTTGTGTGTGGAGTCCAGCAGGAGTGAAGCACGCCCGGACTGAGCTGAAGGTGTACCCGAAGGCTTGGATAAGGTACAAGCGTCATTGTGAGGGGATGCAGGCGGCTGAAGGCACAAGAGACAAGCTGGGACCACCTAAAGTAAGTCACTCTGATTAAGCTGCTGGCAGAGATACTGAAGAGCTCTTAGAGATACACACTGGAGATACTGTGATTGTTGGGGCAAAACTTGGCGCTGCGGAATAAGTTGGCGCTATACAAATAAGGATTATTGGCTGTCAGCTGCTGCCACTATGGTGCTGCTCTGGAGAGTCCTGCACTCAGACACTGTACCACAGAGATGGTTTGTTACTCGGTGCAATTGTTTGCTGCATCATCATTGCCTATCAGGGGAACTAAAGGTTAAGCTGCTTATTTCTGTGGGAGGACGATTTCAGCAGTACCCACAGGAAGTATCCCCTAGGCGCAGCCATCTTGGGAGAGGCAGCATCCAGCACTGCTACAGAGTGCAGACTATGTGGGAAATAGCAGCAGCCATGTCTGATACTAGTGATACTGAGCAGCGCATCCCGTTATTGTCATCACTCATGCCTCTCGCTTGGCCCTATCACCTGGGACCCCATGGTCACCGCACTACAGTGGGGAAGCCCACACCAAGAGACTTTCATGATAAAATCATGGCCATGTTTCACCTGTATCCCATAGCAATTGAATTGAAGGAGATCTGCTTCAAGGGGAGTTACGTCCTGGTCTCAAGCCCAGGAAAGGATGGTTGAACAGATCCTCGACCGGCTGCCAGATATACTTGAGCTCCGCCCCGTCTCAGAGCTGAAAATGCATTTCTTCAAGAAGAAACAGAGTTGGAGAGATAAGACATAGTCTTACAAAGACTCATCAAGAGGCTCTGAGGGCAGTCATCAGGGTGAACCCCCGAGAGGCTGAGGGAGCAGATCATGTCCTCCGAGAACAACTTAGTGAGGGAGCTGCCACCAAGACCTTGCGTAGCCAGCTGAAGAGGTTATCCATCCAACATCCCGAGATCCTACTTATGGACCCTAAAGATTTGGCTATCCTGGAGGAAACGTTCCAGCCCGTAGCCAAAGTCTGAAGTACCCTCACCTAATGTCACTGGGGATGTGCAACCCCTATCACCAGCATCTATGAATAAGAGCATGTCCACTGGTCAAGATGGCCAGACACCGGCTGTGCCCTCAGACGCCGGAAGCAGATGGCTGAACTAGCCAAGGTTTGCCCCAAGTTGTGTATCCCCCGCCTAAACAGCCAACCTCAAATGTATCAAAGCCAATTCTGCATGAGCTTCTTTAGGCCGCACTGACGTGGGTGAATGACAAATCGGACCAAAAAAACTGGTTTTTATGATGAGTTTTGGGATAAAAACATCAAATTTGCATAACATGTTGTTCCAACAGTAAAAATTGCAAAATGGCATGCAGACACGGGCGTGGGAGCGTAAGGATCACAGTGAATACTGGGCGATATCGCCCAAAGATAGGACATGCCACAACACACATGAGGGTGCAGCCATTGAGAATAATGGGGTTTTTCTGTGCGATTTCTATGAACCTTGCAGTGTGCAGAAACTGTATGGGGGATCAGCCGTGTGAGCGAGCCCTACGTGTGAACGAGCCCTACTGATAGCCGTGTGAGCGAGCCCTACGGACAACCTGCAGAAAGCCATGCCAGTAAAAGGGGTCATTAGATCCCCCAGATGGCCGTCGGCATGAAGAACGGACCTAAGACATGGAAGTATGTTGGATGGTCTTCTGGGCTCAGCGCTCTGTCTTGCTTGGCTGCAGCGGGATGAGCTACATACGTGTTGGCTGTAGCGTGTGGGAAGCCGAGGTGACGTGAAGCCGTCCTGACCTCATTGATTACAGCGGGCTGCACAATCCATCGGCATAGCCCGGCCGCTCAGTAACAGCGCCCTGGGAATACGGCACGCCTCGTGGCAGCGTCACAGGAGATGGAAAATCACAAGCAAGGAGAAAAATGGGACGTTTTATAAGAAATCAGCCGTCCGCTCAGAAGGTTCTCCATCGCGTCACTCATCAGGCTCAGACTTCCAAGACACAAGCATAAAGCAAGAATTCCCTGCATGATATGAAGTATACGACTAAAGGATGATTGATCAATCCCACTGACGGCGGAGATCACAGGGGGCGACGGGGAGACTGAAGGAACTGCAGGCTGTGTGATCACCGCACTGGCGGATAACCCCGCTACATGCGTGAGGAGCCAGCGACCGCCGTGGTGGGACGTCATGGGAGATACATATACACTGAACTGTCCCTTTATCAGAGCCCCCAGCCCCCTTTTTTAGAGCCCCCGGCCCTATCACAATTGGCGCTCCCCTGTATGGTAATTCTCCTCGTGACCCCGGCGTGCGGCATAAAGTCACATGACCAGTTTTCCGCTGATCAGTTTCAGTGTAAATCCACATTAAATGGAAGATCCAGCGATCGAAGCAGCGAATAAACCTCTCCTGGTCAGATGGATCCGGCCGCCTGCAGCGCCGCGCTGATGGGAGCGCAGAGTAGGGATGATTGCACAATACCGGTTGAAGCGCCGCATCGAGTTACTCCGTTTTTTCTCCTTCTGCGGGGAGATTTATTTCTTCAGCAAAGACGACAACAATATAAAGTGCCAGAAAGACCAATTTAGAGGAAAGGCAGAAAAATAGTAATAAATGTACCAGATCCACAAATACATAAATTGGTGAGACAGGTCTGACGGCCGGCCAAATCTGCAGCGCAGATTACAGATACAATTGCTGAAACTCCATTGTGGAACAATCACAGCGTCCAAGAGGGTCCGTCCTCCCAGGATCCCCGGTAACGGGGTAACATGTAGGATCCCCGTTATGATCACAGGGTAACATGTAGGATCCCCGTTATGATCACGGGGTAACATGTAGGATCCCCGATATGATCACGGGGTAACATGTAGGATCCCCGATATGATCACGTGGTAACATGCAGGATCCCCGATATGATCACGTGGTAACATGCAGGATCCCCGATATGATCACGGGGTAACATGTAGGATCCCCGATATGATCACGGGGTAACATGTAGGATCCCCGATATGATTACGTGGTAACATGTAGGATCCCCGGTAACGGGGTAACATGTAGGATCCCCGGTACGATTACAGGGTAACATGTAGGATCCCCGGTACGATCACAGGGTAACATGTAGGATCCCCGGTACGATCACGGGGTAACATGTAGGATCCCCGGTACGATCACGGGGTAACATGTAGGATCCCCGGTACGATCACGGGGTAACATGTAGGATCCCCGGTACGATCACGGGGTAACATGTAGGATCCCCGGTACGATCGCGGGGTAACATGTAGGATCCCCGGTACGATCGCGGGGTAACATGTAGGATCCCCGGTACGATCGCGGGGTAACATGTAGGATCCCCGGTACGATCGCGGGGTAACATGTAGGATCCCCGGTACGATCGCGGGGTAACATGTAGGATCCCCGGTACGATCGCGGGGTAACATGTAGGATCCCCGGTACGATCGCGGGGTAACATGTAGGATCCCCGGTACGATCGCGGGGTAACATGTAGGATCCCCGGTACGATCGCGGGGTAACATGTAGGATCCCCGGTACGATCAAGGGGTAACATGTAGGATCCCCGGTACGATCAAGGGGTAACATGTAGGATCCCCGGTACGATCAAGGGGTAACATGTAGGATCCCCGGTACGATCACGGGGTAACATGTAGGATCCCCGGTACGATCACGGGGTAACATGTAGGATCCCCGGTACGATCACGGGGTAACATGTAGGATCCCCGGTACGATCACGGGGTAACATGTAGGATCCCCGGTACGATCACGGGGTAACATGTAGGATCCCCGGTACGATCACGGGGTAACATGTAGGATCCTCGGTACGATCACGGGGTAACATGTAGGATCCTCGGTACGATCACGGGGTAACATGTAGGATCCTCGGTACGATCACGGGTTAACATGTAGGATCCCCGGTACGATCACGGGGTAACATGTAGGATCCGCGGTACGATCACGGGGTAACATGTAGGATCCCCGGTACGATCACGGGGTAACATGTAGGATCCTCGGTATGATCACGGGGTAACATGTAGGATCCCTGGTCCAATCACTGGCTACTCCGCACATCAGGGCCTGCTATCGCGCCAATCCACAATCTCCTGATGCATGAGTGAGATTTTGATCATCCTGTGGACGATGTAGATCTCCTGCATGTTGTGTAAGAGGGGCGGGCGTTGCTCCCCTCTCACTACAGCGGCCCACAGCGCCAAGCTAAGCTCCACCCCCTACCTGTGACGCAGCCAACCAGGCAGAGAGAGAAGGCATTGTGAGTGCGGGAGAGGAGGCCTCAGAGATAATGTCAGTGGTGACAAGTCCAGCGTGTCGCCGCAGTAAGGCAGAGAATAGAGGCTAAGCCCCACCCCCTTCCAGGGACGGCCGAAGGTTCTAGGTGCCACAGGGCCACAAAGAAAGCAAAGAAGCTGCAACAAGTCAGTCAGTGGCGCTGGGGCAGATCTGTTAGAGTGATGGAGGCCTTGTCCTAGTGTATCAGAGGCTCGATAGGCCCTGACGACTTGGAGACCGGAGAAGCGGACACTTGGGACTCGGCCCCAGAAGAGGATAAGGATAGCAATGCGAACCAGGATAAAGAAAAAGATGGCGGACACACGAGAGCGGTCTCTGATGTGTTACTGTGCGCACACTAGAGGGACAATGACGGATATGGACTGGGGGAGGACCTCACCATAAAGGCCTGTGGTGGCATGTGAAAGCCACGCTTGGGTTTGATGTAATGTGTAGAGCTAACTGATTTAGCGAGTATTGCCATGCGGACGTGCATACTATGTGCAGAGCCTAGGATGACGGCATGCGCCAACCATGATGGATGTTAGACAGGGCTGATGCATTGCAGATGTACCTTTACACCTATGGAGTCCATGATGCCCGTGGCATGCCGTGGAACTGCAATCTTACAGCAAGCAGGTTAGATGGGCACGATGGGCTGTACTCTCTGCAGACATCTTGCACCTACGGTGTGTTAGGCCGCAGACCTTCACAAGTATCACGTACAATGATGGTGAAGGCTGGCTCTGAGTGACGACGGGCGCCCTGCTGCTCCGATATGTGTGGAACGCTGTTACAATCCGTAAAGTGTAAGCGCCCTCCTATGCCAGCGACCCGCTCCAGAGACACCGTCAGAGATAGGAGGGGTTATGGAAGGAAGTCCGGGCGGCAGAGACGGCCCAGCCACCAGACCAGTCACCCAGATTGGCATGTGACAGAAGTAATTTTAAAAGGCAATTTCGGAGGTGTGATGTTGGGATCTGCGACCCGCTGACACCTCCAACTAGCTCCACCCCACTAATCTGTAGCCACAGGTGGTTTAACTGACAGGTGCCTGTTAACGTGGCGCAGTCCTGATATTGCGGCATTCTGGGAAGGGGTGATAGAGCTACTCTCCGATGTGGATGCCGATCCCAGGTACTCCAGAGACGTGGCTCCGGCGCCCTCTTGAGGAAGGAGTTTAGATGCACTGCCAAAAAATATCTTCAAGGAGCTCTTTTGTTTAGCCCAAAAAGCGGCTGCACTGAAGTGGGCGATGCCCCCGCGCCTCCCGTGGCACAGACTACATTGAACGTTGGTGCGATTTTCATCTCACATTACTGTCGCCACAAGGACTAATAATAGTCTGACACTTCCTGTTCTGTAGTGAAAACATCTCAGCCGTCATCTCATTATCATCACAGGCAGGATTACACTGAGAGGAGACACCTATATATAGATAACACAGGACCGCCACTCACAATAGTCACAGCTCACCTCCTCCCCTCCCTGTACAGACAGGATTACACTGAGAGGAGACACCTGTATATAGATAACACAGGATCCACCATTCACAATAGTCACAGCTCACCTCCTCCCCTCCCTGTACAGACAGGATTACACTGAGAGGTGACACCTATATATAGATAACACAGGACCACCATTCACAATAGTCACAGCTCACCTCCTCCCCTCCCTGTACAGACAGAAGTACACGGAGAGATGACACCTATATATAGATAACACAGGAGCCACCATTCACAATAGTCACAGCTCACCTCCTCCTCCCACACAGGTGATATGCTAATAACACTCATTTACATGTCTATAGCTGACAGTCACAGCTCACCTCCTCCCTCTCCCTGTTCACAACACTCTCCCATTGAAGTCAATAAATGTGTTCTTGTCCATTGGGTCTGTGACCCGTGAGGCTGCTGTAAAGCACCTCTCTAAATGCTGTGCAGCTCAAGTAAGATGGCCGCCCCCGTCGTCATGTACAAACATTGGAATAACAATGGGGATGTTTCCGTCTCTGGATGTAATTATTTGTTTTGTACACTGCATTCCTTTTACAAGCTAAAAAACGTGTTTAACCCCTTCTGTGCCTTTTACTGCGAATCACAGCGGTTTTTGAGATGTGATTTTTGGCCCTGCGGCTCTTATGGGTGAAGCACATTGCAGTTGAAAAGCATATTGAAAAACGGTGGCGATTCGCGGCGCGGCGCACGCGGTGTTTTAAAAATGTGTTTCTGACAGCAATAAAAGCGCGCCTTGGATCTCCGGTCCGTGACGCAGCGCCGCCAACAACTGATTAGAACGCGCTTACTGTGACAGATAGGAAATGACACAGGAATATAAAAGCTAATGATAATCCCACAAGTGGTCACATGTCATCCGAGCAGGAAGTGCGCCAAAGTCAGATAATGAGGGACGGCCAAACTTACAGAAAACCACAGACACTAAATGTAGGTTATCTAAAAGCCACATAAGACTCATCATCTCCTGCCACGGCCCACGGGGAAACCGCTCCGTCCTCTTTCTGGGAAAGAAGGGCTCTAATTAGGATGCCTGCAGTGTAAAGAATGGGGGATTATCCAGGCTGCTGTACCCGCTAGATACCATATGACAAGTGCATCTCACAGCCTCATTAAACGCTGTCCAGTAACTTGCTTCTACAACTACAACAGGATCGCCATTAGCGCTGGGGACAGAAGAAGACTAGCGAGGAGCTGGCAGAGCGCGGGCCGGCGGCCGCACGTAGGGCTGAGAAGGCGCAGACTCTTGGCCGGCCGTTCAGGCTCTGCACAGATAAGTTGGGGTGCGATGTGATGGCATTTCATAACTTCACAGCAAATTAATGTTTTATCCAAAGCAGATGGACGCTTCCCCGCAGCATTCCTGGGGAACATTACAGCGCGGGCCGCGCGAGAGGCAGCGGAGGAAACGGTCGGAAGGTCCAAGGATGAAGACGAGGCACGAAAGTCCTGATGTAATTAATATACAAAGACTGACGGCCCCAATATCAGACCCCCATCTAGTGGCGTCACCAGCAGCGCTTCCTTATAGCATCCACCCGCAGGCATCAGAGGACCCCGGGTGCACCAAGAAAGCCTTCCCCACACCAGCTGACAGGAAGGGGTCAGCGATTCATGCTGCTGCGCCAAATTCTGACCTCCCATCAGCAACAAATCTGCATCCATCTGACCAGGGGATGTTTTCCCGCTGCTCAGTGATACAAGTTTTGCGCACTTTTGCTCGCTGGAGTCTTTCTGTTTCTCTTAGACACAATGGCGCTGGAACTGGTCGCCCGCTGTTATACCATCCGTGCGGAGGAACGGCGAGTTGTGCGTTCGGACACGTTAGTTGGAGCTCCAGCGTTGTATTCACTGACCGTGCAGCCTGTCGGTCAGACACCAGACACACAAGTCCATTCAGTCTGCAGTACTGCGGGCACAGCTCCCATCCAACGGGGCAAATCCACACAGAAAGCGCATCGAGAATTGATATGTGACTTATTTTTTTCTGTGATTTATGGCGCAGACCCCGATTGCGTTCAACACGCTGCTAAGCAGACGCGGACTCTGCCGCAGCTCAGGGCACGTCTGGAGGATCTGAGGAGCTTGCAGCTTGGGCTGATCATCGGGAGCAAATATTAGACGGGCAAATGATCAGCCAACGAGGGAGTAAATGTTCATCAGCTGATCGGCTCATTTATGCATCAAAACACTCGCTGGCCTGCTGTACATCTCCATGTGTAATCACGGAAATGTGCCGCTGCAGCCGACCAATGGTGAAAGGGGTATCCTCTCCCCGGGGTGTCCCCCGGTGCCTCCCCCACCCCACCCCCCATTTACAGGTGAGCAGCGTCTGCCAGAAAAACAGGCACATGGTATAATGCAGCAGGCAGCGCTCAGTGACGGCCCTTCGCTGGCCAGTGCCATGGGGCGGAGAGCAGTAGACCTCGCTCCCCTGCTGGTGAGGCAACAGGGAGTAATTCTAGTGCTGTTGGCCTATCCCCCCCCCCCCCAACAGTGCAGCAGCAGAGAAGGGGTTAATGAGCAATAGCAGCGCCATTGTGGTGAGGCTCCTCCACTTATATCCCATCTCAGGGCAGCCCCACACCCTTCTCCCGCAGTCAGAGGGATAAGGAGCGGTGTCACAGCTTGGGTAGAGCAGCAGAAAGCAGCGTGCAGCACCAGTGGAGCCTGAGCGGAGCACAGTGTGAGGTCCAACTGTCACTGCGGCGGCCAGTGAAGATGGGCGATGCAGCGGGTAGTTTCCCCATGCTGGGGAGCAGCCCAGACAGAGAGCAACCATCAAAGGGCCCTGAGGACCTGGGGGCCAGAGGAGGATTTGGCAGACTGGGGTGAAGGGCCCGGCAGTGTGTGGGAAAGAGGGAGTCCCCTCCCTGCAGTGCCTGACACCACGGCGGTGGTCCTGCAGATATGTTACACACGCTTCAAAGGGTCTGCGAGCTGGAAACAGCGCAGATGAAGAGAAACGTGGAAGCGAACTGCCAAAGGGGTTCTGAGCAAGCATGAGGGTACTGTTATCTCCCGGACC
The DNA here is from genome assembly GCF_035609145.1 of Eleutherodactylus coqui. Taxonomy (NCBI): domain Eukaryota; kingdom Metazoa; phylum Chordata; class Amphibia; order Anura; family Eleutherodactylidae; genus Eleutherodactylus; species Eleutherodactylus coqui. The sequence continues at coordinate 3,862,523 of NC_089849.1, forward strand.
GTGCCATATAAAATCCCCGGCCGGGGTGCGGGATGAGGACTCGCGGGGACTGCGATACAGTTATGGTGCCTTATAGGTTAAAGCAAGGCCTTGCGAGAGTTAATCGGATATGGGGTAATTCATGAAGCTTCTTCCCCAGATCTGTGGCGTGATTCACACCGGAGTGACTGCGCACTATTTTATGACATACTTACAGCTGATTTGTGGCAAAAAGAATGAAAAATAACAAATAGCGCTGCCAATTTCTCCTTCTTCCGTCCGTGGGCGTGGCCTCCGTCTTGTACGTTTCCAACACATTTATGAAGCTGAATGCCAGAAAGGAGGAGCCAACTTGGTCTAAATAAAGTATAACTCGGTCCATGTAGTACGGGCAATGGGATGGCGCATTTTGGGGGGCACAATGAAGCATTGTTTTTGGCGCAGCGCTCGTCATTTTGGCGTTCGCATTGCTCTTGGTTTTATAAACTCTTCAGACATTTCTTATTTAAGTGGGATAACAGTTAGATTCTGAGCAAAGTCAGACAAACTCCCATCGTGGCATCTGAGCTGGGTACGCCTCCTCTACTGACCATTTCTTGGCCTTCGTGCGTTTTTCATAAGCCTCGTCAAAATTTGGTGCATTTCGGAAGGAGACGGATGGATATTCGTGACCACACAAAGGCTTCAGATCTGTAATATGCCACAAGAGGTGGAGGGGATGGCGGCGGCACCACGAATGGCCCCCACGGCAGCAGGGGCCTTTATTGCCACTCGTGCTCCCTCTTACGGCTGCCATCGTCAGTCCACCCTTCAGTCATTAACCAGGAGGATCAGAGCTGTAGGTAATGTGGAGGCCTCAGAAAGAACACAAATGTATGCACCAGGACATCCCGAGGAGTAAGCCTGCCAACTCAAGGAGGCCCCATCATATAGCTCATCGCTCAGATCACGATCTTCTTGACCTCCTACTATTTGCTTCTTGTTCTCCACATTCTACCTTATGAAAGAGTCACACGATCTCCTGGTGGTTAGATCTAAAGCGGACCGATCTCTACAGATCCTCCGGGACATCCAGCATTAGACACCATACATAACGACACCTCCTTGCTATGCTTCACTCCATCAGCCTCAAGGACTCTGTCCTACACTGGTTCTCCTCCGACCTCTCTGACTGCTCCTTCAGTGTATCTACAGGGATCCTCAGGGTTCTCCTGAGCTGCAGCTCCTTCCTGGAATGCGCTACCCTAGACAATCAGGTTACTTACTAACATCACAGTTATATGTGAGCCCTAAAAACACATCGCTCACATCCATCAGCTAACTCCTCTTCCTTTACCGCTCTTCTACATTCCCCTTCAGGCCTCGACTTCCCTCATCCCATTATACCCCCTACACCCCTCATATCTGTACATAGCAGCTGGTGAGCGGCTCCATCCACCGGACCCGGTATATATACAAGATTGCGAACAGAACAAGCACTGCGCCCCCGTGCCAACGCTCACAGACTGTAAGCTCTTGTGCCCCCCTATCATTCCAGTAACCTGCATGTAATGTGATTGTTCGCAGCAAGAGAAGCGAGGTCATCCTGTAGATATGATACATTGTTACAAACACCCAGGATGTCACAGCAGCAGCGGCTATCGATCCTTCCTCATAAGTAATGTCCGCACACGTTCCCTCTGATCTGTACAGCGCTGCGGACTATGTTGGCGCTATATAAACCGTGCCTGCGATATAACTACCGCTCTGCTGTAGACGCGTCTCGTGGTAAGAAATATTACGGCATTCTAACAGGAAACCGAGAAGAATTGGCGCTCCTACAGCAAGTAACTCATCCTGACCGATCGCCCCGACCTGTAGCGCTACGCGTTACACGGCCGGAGTCTGCTCAGGAGAACGGGCCCGAGAGCCGCTCCCCGAAACCTTCTCTCACTATGCCAATGGCAGTCTGGTATGGCGTCTGTCTCCGGCCCAACCATTAGATGCGGTGCCGATACCTGCAGGCTTCGCCTTTCCTCTAATTGATTAGTTGCCAATAGCTGGCAGCGCGGGCGCTGCCTACAGGTGATGGGAAGTGGATGGCGGCTACGGCTGATGGACAGCTTTTGGCTTCGCGGCGTTCGTTAGCGCTCTTTAATTATTTTGGCTCGTGCGCTGGGAAAAAAAAACATAAATTGTTCTCGCGGAAAGATCCCCCCCCCCCCCCCCCCCGTCAGTAAGGAATGGCGGTAACTCTGCGGAGGGACGGAGCCTCCAGACAGATTGTTCTCATTTAAATACAAGGCCGCTAAACAAACTTGTAAAATGCTAAAACTTTCTTGTTGGTCTTCGGAGATCTGACGGACGGAGCCGCTCGCCATGTTGTTCCCATAGCGCTCCGGCTCCTCGCAGTCTGCCAGTCCTCATCCGGCTCGTCATCTGGGTGGGGAGTTACTACATTAGTCACTGGATGTGCTAAGATTTAGAAGGTAGTCAGGCAATCTGCGGAGGAATTACAAGTAGCTGGGCAGCTTCCTAGAAGAACAAACAGTGCCCCACTTGTACACAGGTGGTCTGTGGTATTGCAGCAAATGGGCTGATCTCCAACACCAGATATACCCAGGTGGGGCACTGTTGCTTGCCATGTTTTGCTAATCCTTTACAACCCCTTCAGGGTGCGCTCACACGCTGCGGAGGCGCCGGTCGGAGTGGTGTTTCTGCAATGTGTGAACGCACCCCAACACTGGAAGGGCCGGACCCTGTGAACCCCCTCATAAGGCCACTGCTAATCAGACGTATCTTGGGCCGCTATTCGCAGTTTCGGCGTGGAAGAGACCCGCTGCAGATCAAACATTTTATGTGGAGCATCAAGTCCAGTTTTGAAATACTTTCATGTAACACAACAACATGTGATGCAGCCAATAAGAAACACGGATCCCGCAGGCGCACGTCCGGAGCGCTCCCTCCACTTAATGCCCCGAATGATAATTCAGTGCGCTGCGCTACTATGTAGCCATTAACATATAAGTACAAATGACACAGGCGCCGCCATAATGTAGTAAATCTGTACTAAAGCATAAACGGACAGCGAACAGCGATACAAATAACGCATCTCGCCATAAGTAACCTTATTATTCCCCAACGGCGGCCTGACTAGGTAAGTGCCGTCCCTGCAGGTACCTACCTGTGTATCCTCTGCATCACTAATGTGAGCTTTACAAGATGCACAAAATGAAATAAACTGCAGCAAGCGTCCATCGCGCTCGTCGCAGCAGGCGGTCCTCTCCTCCAGTTGTATCACCGAACCAATCCCTCAGGTTCCCCCTGAGTGGCTTATCACCCCGCGTACAAGAGCCCGAGCATGGTGTGGAGGATGGACAGACCGAGAGCAGCAGATGGGAACATAAGGCACCCCCACCTTATGAGATGGGCCCCAATAGGGCACCCCCAACCCCCTTATATGAGATGGGCCCCCATAAGGCACCACGTCCCCCTATAATGGGATGGGCCCCCAAAAGGCACCCCCACCCCACTTATATGACATGGGCACCCTTAGCCCCTTTATACTGCCATTGTACCATCTCGCCTATTGTGTGCAGCACCGTTATACCATCTTGCCTATTCTCTGCAGCGCCGTTATACCATCTCGCCTATTCTCTGCAGCGCCATTATAGTATCTCGCCGCAGCGCCATTGTACCATCTCGCCTATTCTCTGCAGCGCCGTTATACCATCTCGCCACAGCGCCATTGTACCATCTTGCCTTTTCTCTGCAGCGCCATTATACCATCGTGCAGTAGCGCCGTTATACCATCTCGCCTATTCTCTGCAGCGCCGTTATACCATCTCGCTTGCACCTTACAAAATCAATGTAGTCAGTCAAATTCTATTGTGTCCCTCTTACACGAAGCGGCCGTCGTCTAAACGGCTGCATGAGCGCTGAGGTCACCGCTAGGTGAGTGTTTAGACAGGTAGATCACCGCCGGATCGCGGGCGTCTTGCTCAGAGCTTCACATTCTATTTTTTCACGCAGCGAGAATCCCAGGATCCAGCGATGGTTTTTATGCCGCCTGAAAGTCCCCGATAGCGAACAGTGAGCGAACAGTGAGCGGTATCTCTTACACGGATATCACACACTGACCGGACTCGTGATAATAATCGTCCCGTGTGAAAGGCCTTAAGTGCAGCGAACGGGCGTCGATCTGCCGGGTCCGGATTTCTGGCGTTCAGCCGCTGGGAGTTGTCAGTCGGAGGAGAATGTTCGCTGGCAGCGCTCGGGATCCGCCCGGCCGCAGGATCAGGAACCGCAGCGGCTCTGGTGCTGACAGATGCTTGTAGATGAAAGCACTCGGCTGTCAGTAAGACCGCGGACACATCGCAAATCTGCTGGCGGAGCCGATGCAACCGCCGGTACGAGGCCTGTTACTGGGAGACGACATGTGCGGAGGACAGCCAAGAGTGGCGCACACCGCGCTCCTTCACGAGGCTTCAGATGCGTAAAGGTCACTGACCAACAGATCTCCCGGTAAGCCGATGCAGCGGACCTCCTCCACCGCTGCGCTGGGACGACGTTACTCGGATGTGTCTGGGGACATCGCTGCTGGTAAAGTCCACAAAACATGACATTTTGGTCCGGTTTTAGGGCCTCGGAATGGAGATCCAACATTCAGCAGCATTTCAGCCTTTAGTCAGACCGACCGGACCGAGCACTCATCCGATGGGCAAGCATTGAGCGGGGCGAGGCGGTCCGATCCGCAGGGGTGAGCGGCGCAGTCACATCCCCCGCAGGAGCGAGCGGCGCAGTCACATCCCCCAGCAGGGGCGAGCGGCGCGGTCACATCCCCCAGCAGGGGCGAGCGGCGCGGTCACACCCCCCGTAGGGGCGAGCGGCACAGTCACATCCCCCGCAGGAGCGAGCAGCACGGTCACACACACACACACACACACCCCCCGCGCGCAGGGGCAAGCGGCGCAGTCACATTCCCCGCAGGAGCGAGCGGCGCAGTCACATCCACTAAATGCACTACTTGTGGAAACGTTCCAAGTCTAAGGAGGAAATCATTCGTTCAGAGCGCATTCACTTCCCGATATGTCAGCCGACCCCAGAAGAAGGCCAGCTCCCCAAGTTGCTGGGGTTCTGCGGGCTAAGGAGCGCTGTCATTGTGAGGCGTGCGGGCGGCGGTAACTTTTGGGAACCGCAGGTGATTATAACACAAAAAACACCCGGACAAACAGCTTCACATTCTGTGCTGCGATGTAGAGCTCGCCGGCCGTCACCTGCTGCTGCACCGCTCTCCGCGCAGGGGGATTGTCCTGAGTTACATCCTGCATTATACTCCAGAGCTGCACTCACTATTCTGCTGGTGGTGGAGTCACTGTGTACATACATGATATATCCTGTGGACATGTGATAAGTGTGTAAGCTGTGAACACTCCCCCTATCTCGCTGCATCCCCTGCTTGTTCACCATCTGCACAGACCCAACTGATTAGCATTCTAGGTAGTGTCATCCGCTATAGGGAGGACCCCTGTCCCGGCACTATATCGCCTCAGGCTGTTGGAGGTGTCTATCTACAAGCTTGCTGACTGTTTCTGCTACAAGAAGTCTGCGGAGGACCCCCTAATACCGCCTCTAAGATGCAGATAAGCAGGAGGTAAATCTGCCCCGCCGGGGGCCCATCTGACCGGCCGCAGCGATTCCCTTTTAAGGGTTCGTATTTATGCAGCGCTATTTTCCAAAAACAATGAGTTGGTGAATTCTTGCCGGCGGCGCCGATCATCTCACTAATCTGGACAAGGAGTTGCCACAACATATGAGCTGCGTCCTCCAGACAGCAGACCCCGCCACACGTCTCCCGTTACAAGAAACAGCGGGATCTGCTCCATCGAGGGTGACCGACGGGTGCCGGGCAACGCCGCCATCACTGCGGAGCAGCAGGGAACCGCGCACCACGGAGTGCGCTATAACCGTCACCTCGGTCCTCCCACACAGCGCAACTTGTTGTCACCCCCATTTGGGGATCCAGCCGGAGCAGACAGTCCCAGCAGGGCGCTGCACATGCCTACGGCGGCGTTCGCATTGCAGGTACCATATAAAGTCTGCCGCAAGTTCAGAGTAAAAAGCGTCCCGTTCACTTGGCTGGAAATCCACGGCGCCATCCAAGAACGGCCGCTGGTGTTCTGCGCTTCCATCTCTCCGGCGCGCTCTTACAAAGAGGTAAGGGCTGGAAACCAAACGGGCGGATGCTCTACTGGGCCGACTAGACAGCGGAGCGGAGGTTCTTCGGCAGGCGAGTATTCCCAACGCACGTCCATTGGGCGCCGAGTCCACTGAACGCACGTAAATATGTGCAAGCGGTGAACGCGCGGCTTCAAGAGGCGGCAGCACCAAGTGTTCCTGCAAGGGCCGGCAGCGACTACTCAGCCCAGGATCACGCGCACGGATTTAGGGCGTTTCGGAACGAATGAGTATTAAGTGGGGAAGCAAAGTCCACGGGAGCCAATCAGCATTCAATGAGAAGCGCACATGGAGCAAGCGCCCCTCCCCGCAAACGTGTTGGCTCCTCATTGAAGGATGACGATTACCCGTTTACACCAGACGATAATCAGGCTGCGACTACTTTTAGGTGAACTGAAACGAAGGGGCTAGTTAACGAATCCTCGCTTGTCAGACGCTCGTAGCTACTGCGAACATTCTATCAGGCGGCTATTTAGGCCGTAGTTATGCCACCTAAAGCCGCCCTTAGTCTACATCAGGGGCTCCCAGGCTGGGAATCACTCCGCGACATTAAAAGGATTTTCCAGGCAGTGCCCGCTGGTACTCCCCCCGGGGTCGGAGTAGTAGCACTGCTCCGTTCCAACCGCGGTGCGTCCCGGCAGGCGCTGCCTGAAGTACCCCTTTCGGCCGGGTCACACAGGCGGGCTGCTGTGGAAGAAACCTTCGCAGCCTTTACAGTAGCGGCAAAGTGGATGAGATCTTAAGAATGCCGTCCGCACGCTGCGGCGTTCACCTGCGCAATAGAGGAAGTAAATGACGCACAAAAATACGCGATAAAATCCGCCTGGGTTTTGCGGCAGACTAACCGCTGCGGATCTGCTGCAGCACATCTTCCCCGTGTGAACCCAGCCTGAGGCTAACTGCAGGTGGTCTGTGAATCCCGCACCCATATCGCGCTCCCCCCATGTGAAATACCTGTCGATGCAACGCGTTTTCATGGGAAACATCCTCTCCTCGCTGCGGGGATGCTCTGGCGCCGCCGTCACGGCCGCAGTAGACGATCCTGGAGTTCCTCCCATTGATAACAATGGCGCTGCGATGCGAGAGCGCGCACAAGATAGAACAGGCTGCAACTTGTTTTCCACTTTACGCTGCCGTAAAATATTTGCGCGCAGTTCACATTTGTGAGAAGTCCGTGTGTCCCGCAGCGCATATATCTCGCACGATTTTCCCGCCTCGGGGCAGGCTTATTTGTAGCGGCAGAATATGCCGTCAGTCTGGATCCGGACTTGTAATCAGCTGATCAGGGATGCCGCACGGCCTCTCAGCTGCCCAGTCTGTGCGCTCACAGAGTCTCCTTCAGCGGGTACCTGGTGGTCTCTAGCAAGCGTGCTGCCACTAAACAGGCCACGTGGAAGTGGTCAGCGCTGCTGCGGGTGCCGGGGACGTCGCAGTAAAGTCACCACACCAGCCACTTCATAGCGGTGACCTGCGGTTGAACCCGTGACCCCAGGATCACTCAGCTATTAGAACTATTCTATTACTCCGACAGTTCTGACAAACTGAGAGGCCCCTTGGTCCTGCAGCGATAACTGCATCCGCTTGGCCCTCTGCAATGACATTGCTAGTTGCTGACGGAGGACGCTTCCTCGCCTGTGGTCAGCAGCGACTGGCGTCAAGAGCCGGGCCTGAGGCTCTCTCTATCCCGGCGGGTGCCGGCTGTATTACATGATGTCTTGGGCACGGCTCCTGAGCCGGCACCGTTACTGGTCAGTACTGGTACGAAGTATGATGGACTATTACTGACCAGTGCAGGAAGGGTTAGAGGCGGTGCACTTATTCCATGGGTCATCCCATAGTCGCTGACCGTCCATCGTCACTCCATGTTATATCCTGATGGGGGGCGCTCTTTGCAGTCACTCTTCGGTTGGTGCAGGCACATGTTATAGTGAGACCAGAAGAGGCTCCTCCAGGATGAACGTCAGTGTGGAAAGGTGCGACTTCTGGGTGGGTGGAGATCCAGATGATGGCGCCGTCCAACGCTCCAGCGGCTGCGGACGAGGCCGCGGCTCGCATCAGGGAAGCCCAACATCTTATTGGGTAACGGAGAAGGTTTATTACTTCCTGTGGCTCCACAAGGGGCTCCGGGCAGCGATCTGTAGACACGGCTTCACGGAGGGCAGTAAGCTACCAGCATGGTGATGGGGTCCGGAGATACATACATGTGGACAGAGGGACAAGGTACAAGCCAAGAGAGTAACACAAGACAGACCCCATCTGTACAACGGCGGCCCCCCGTGTTTTGTCTCGTGTGTGCGGCGTAACGTACACAGCGCCATCTGCCCGGGGTGTGATTACACGGCGGCGCAGGAAATGCATGGCGCTTGGCTCCCAACACACAAATAAGGAGGGTTTACATCTCACGGTTCTGCTCCACTAAGCATCTGCGAGGAAATGGAAAATGATCATAAAATCTGTTTACGGAGAGCAGAGAAGAGACGGCCGGGATGACTGGGGGCCCTCTTAAAGGGATGCTTTACCTGCAGCGACCTTTAGCAGAAACCATCCAGACGAGTGTTCAGAAGACGCGACTTAAATCAGTCGTACATGTGGAACCCAACCCACCTGTGTGCAGACCTGAGGGGTCCTGCAACTTACCTGTGTGCAGACCTGAGGGGTCCCCCAACCCACCTGCGTGCAGACCTGAGGGGTCCCCCAACCCACCTGTGTGCAGACCTGAGGGGTCCCCCAAGCCACCTGCGTGCAGACTTGAGGGGTCCCCCAACCCACCTGTGTGCAGAACTGAGGGGTCCCCCAACCCACCTGCGTGCAGAACTGAGTGGTCCCCCAACCCACCTGCGTGCAGAACTGAGGGGTCCCCCAACCTACCTATGTGCAGACCTGAGGGGTCCCCCAACCCACCTGCATGCAGAACTGAGCGGTCCCCCAACCCACCTGGGGACGTGGATGTTGCATCCAGGCAAAAAATGAATAATTGCATTTCTTACATTTGTTACAGTGCAGCAAGGCTGCTGATGGGGGCAGATGCTGCTCCTCCAACCGCTCTATTCCAGGCCTGCTCCCTGTATACTCCATGACCCAGTCCTCGCTTGCTCCATGCCTCCTCCACGACCTGCTCCTCATCTGCTCCATGACCCGATCCTCGCCCCTGCTCCGCGCCTGCTCCTCGTCTGCTCTATGACCCGGTCCTCGCCCCTGCTCCGCGCCTGCTCCTCGTCTGCTCCATGACCCGGTCCTCACCCCTGCTCCGCGCCTGCTCCTCGCCTGCTCCCCGTCACTCTGGCCTCTCTCTCACTTTTCGGTAGTGTGATCGCAGCGTCTGACCCCTCACCTCCATGTTGGTACAACCGAGGCCAGTGGTTGGGAGCAGCGATCTTCTAGTCGCACTGCCTGGAGGGAGCGGGGGCAGCAATGTGGGCGAGTATGGGCTGTTTGTATTTAGCGGTATTCCCGGCTGCACAGGGGTACATCTGCAGGACGCTCCCAGTGAACTTATTACGACGGGGCCATGCCTGTGCGGCCATCGCCGTATTCATTCTCCAACTAGATACAGCAGCTGCCTATGTGGGTGGGTTGGGGGTCCCAGAGATGAGACCACCTTTAAAGCTACTACTGGTGCAAACTATTAATACACTTACAAATTAGCAACATGAGTTGTATTTCTGGATTCTCCAAACAGGATGGTAGAACTAATACTACTAAGGGCGTTCTGCCCCCTACTGGCTCCACCCGGACCTGCAGCCCCTTGTACCATCACGGCCCACCACTCAAAAGCCTGCTAGGTTCCCTTTTAACATTGAGCGGGACGAAACCCAGGAGACATAAAACACTACTGATCCCAGAAGACTTGAGGAGAAGCAGCTTCAAACTGAGCCTTCACCCTTTGTGTCTCCTTTAAGACTGACGCGAGGTCACCCATCCCATTCCCCACGATACCTCCTTTGAGATCGCAGCGCTGGATAGAAGGCCGGCCACAGGATGTCCCATGCCACCGACGGACAGAGAGCCCGCAGGAGGTCCGGGGGGTCTGGCACACGCAGCGGCGGATCGCTGACACTGGGCGGCTGCCAACCGGCACAAACATTTTCCTGGCTCTAATTCTTGCAAACAAAACTGTCCAGATTTATCCACTAGCGGCATAAACTGTGTAAACAATGCCAACCCAGCGCTCATTAACCATAAGTGCTCCGAGGGGGGCGACAGACCACACTGGTTACCCCAAAACACACAATTCTAGCCGTAGCTGCGTACTGTCAGGATGATGTTATAACCTGAAGGAGAAGACTGCACAAGTGTGTTACAGACTATCTAGGCAACAGGAATGTAACGGGGTATCCAGCCAGAGGCATGAACTGCCAAAATAATAAACTGAGGGGGTATTGAGACCCCAACAATACCAAGAACACAGATGGGAGTAGATGGCCAATAGAGCGTGCGCCACACTGCTACTAAAATCAAAGCCTGTAGCACTGACGGAAACCACCCCTAGTAAAAGTATGGAAATACCATAATACTGCCCCCTATGTACAAGAATATAACTATTATAATACTGCCCCCTATGTACAAGAATATAACTACTATAATACTGCCCCCTATGTACAAGAATATAACTACTATAATACTGCCCCCTATGTACAAGAATATAACTACTATAATACTGCCTCCTATGTACAAGAATATAACTACTATAATACTGCCCCCTATGTACAAGAATATAACTACTATAATACTGCCCCCTATGTACAAGAATATAACTACTATAATACTGCCCCCCATGTACAAGAATATAACTACTATAATACTGCCCCCTATATACAAGAATATAACTACTATAATACTGCCCCTATGTACAAGAATATAACTACTGTAATACTGCCCCCTATGTACAAGGAATAACTACTATAATACTGCTCCTATGTACAAGAATATAACTACTATAATACTGCCCCTATGTACAAGAATATAACTACTGTAATACTGCCCCTATGTACAAGAATATAACTACTATAATACTGCCCCTATGTATAAGAATATAACTACTATAATACTGCTCCTATGTACAAGAATATAACTACTATAATACTGCTCCTATGTACAAGAATATAACTACTATAATACTGCTCCTATGTACAAGAATATAACTACTATAATACTGCTCCTATGTACAAGAATATAACTACTATAATACTGCTCCTATGTACAAGAATATAACTACTATAATACTGCCCCCTATGTACAAGAATATAACTACTATAATACTGCCCCTGTGTACTAGAATATAACTACTATAATACTGCCCCCTATGTACAAGAATATAACTACTATAATACTGCCCCCCATGTACAAGAATATAACTACTATAATACTGCCCCCCATGTACAAGAATATAACTACTATAATACTGCCTCCTATGTACAAGAATATAACTACTATGATACTGCCCCCTATGTACAAGAATATAACTACTATAATACTGCTCCCTATGTACAAGAATATAACTACTATAATACTGCCCCTATGTACAAGAATATAACTACTACAATACTGCCCCCTATGTACAAGAATATAACTACTATAATACTGCCCCCTATGTACAAGAATATAACTACTATAATACTGCCCCTGTGTACTAGAATATAACTACTATAATACTGCCCCCTATGTACAAGAATATAACTACTATAATACTGCCCCCCATGTACAAGAATATAACTACTATAATACTGCCCCCCATGTACAAGAATATAACTACTATAATACTGCCTCCTATGTACAAGAATATAACTACTATAATACTGCCCCCTATGTACAAGAATATAACTACTATAATACTGCTCCCTATGTACAAGAATATAACTACTATAATACTGCCCCTATGTACAAGAATATAACTACTACAATACTGCCCCCTATGTACAAGAATATAACTACTATAATACTGCCCCCTATGTACAAGAATATAACTACTATAATACTGCCCCCCATGTACAAGAATATAACTACTATAATACTGCCCCCCATGTACAAGAATATAACTACTATAATACTGCTCCTATGTACAAGAATATAACTACTATAATACTGCCCCCTATGTACAAGAATATAACTACTATAATACTGCCCCCTATGTACAAGAATATAACTACTATAATACTGCCCCCTATGTACAAGAATATAACTACTATAATACTGCCTCCTATGTACAAGAATATAACTACTATAATACTGCTCCACTATGTACATGAATATAACTACTATAATACTGCTTCTATGTACAAGAATATAACTACTATAATACTGCCCCCTATGTACAAGAATATAACTACTATAATACTGCTCCTATGTACAAGAATATAACTACTATAATACTGCCCCCTATGTACAAGAATATAACTACTATAATACTGCCCCCTATGTACAAGAATATAACTACTATAATACTGCTCCCTATGTACAAGAATATAACTACTATAATACTGCCCCCTATGTACAAGAATATAACTACTATAATACTGCTCCCTATGTACAAGAATATAACTACTATAATACTGCTCCCTATGTACAAGAATATAACTACTATAATACTGCCCCCTATGTACAAGAATATAACTACTATAATACTGCCCCCTATGTACAAGAATATAACTACTATAATACTGCCCCCTATGTACAAGAATATAACTGCTATAATACTGCTCCTATGTACAAGAATATAACTACTATAATACTGCTCCTGTGTACAAGAATATATCTACTATAATACTGCCCCCTATGGACAAGAATATAACTACTATAATACTGCCTCCTATGTACAAGAATATAACTACTATAATACTGCCTCCTATATACAAGACTATAACTACTATAATACTGCCCCCTATGTACAAGACTATAACTACTATAATACTGCCCCCTATGTACAAGACTATAACTACTATATTACTGCCCCCTATGTACAAGAATATAACTACTATAATACTGCTCCTATGTACAAGAATATAACTACTATAGTACTGCCCCCTATGTACAAGAATATAACTACTATAATACTGCCCCCTATGTACAAGAATATAACTACTATAATACTGCCCCCCATGTACAAGAATATAACTACTATAATACTGCCTCCTATGTACAAGAATATAACTACTATAATACTGCCCCCTATGTACAAGAATATAACTACTATAATACTGCCCCCTATGTACAAGAATATAACTACTATAATACTGCTCCCTATGTACAAGAATATAACTACTATAATACTGCCCCTATGTACAAGAATATAACTACTACAATACTGCCCCCTATGTACAAGAATATAACTACTATAATACTGCCCCCTATGTACAAGAATATAACTACTATAATACTGCCCCCCATGTACAAGAATATAACTACTATAATACTGCCCCCCATGTACAAGAATATAACTACTATAATACTGCTCCTATGTACAAGAATATAACTACTATAATACTGCCCCCTATGTACAAGAATATAACTACTATAATACTGCCCCCTATGTACAAGAATATAACTACTATAATACTGCCCCCTATGTACAAGAATATAACTACTATAATACTGCCTCCTATGTACAAGAATATAACTACTATAATACTGCTCCACTATGTACATGAATATAACTACTATAATACTGCTTCTATGTACAAGAATATAACTACTATAATACTGCCCCCTATGTACAAGAATATAACTACTATAATACTGCTCCTATGTACAAGAATATAACTACTATAATACTGCCCCCTATGTACAAGAATATAACTACTATAATACTGCCCCCTATGTACAAGAATATAACTACTATAATACTGCTCCCTATGTACAAGAATATAACTACTATAATACTGCCCCCTATGTACAAGAATATAACTACTATAATACTGCTCCCTATGTACAAGAATATAACTACTATAATACTGCTCCCTATGTACAAGAATATAACTACTATAATACTGCCCCCTATGTACAAGAATATAACTACTATAATACTGCCCCCTATGTACAAGAATATAACTACTATAATACTGCCCCCTATGTACAAGAATATAACTGCTATAATACTGCTCCTATGTACAAGAATATAACTACTATAATACTGCTCCTGTGTACAAGAATATATCTACTATAATACTGCCCCCTATGGACAAGAATATAACTACTATAATACTGCCTCCTATGTACAAGAATATAACTACTATAATACTGCCTCCTATATACAAGACTATAACTACTATAATACTGCCCCCTATGTACAAGACTATAACTACTATAATACTGCCCCCTATGTACAAGACTATAACTACTATATTACTGCCCCCTATGTACAAGAATATAACTACTATAATACTGCTCCTATGTACAAGAATATAACTACTATAGTACTGCCCCCTATGTACAAGAATATAACTACTATAATACTGCCCCCTATGTACAAGAATATAACTACTATAATACTGCTCCTATGTACAAGAATATAACTACTATAGTACTGCCCCCTATGTACAAGAATATAACTACTATAATACTGCTCCTATGTACAAGAATATAACTACTATAATACTGCCCCCTATGTACAAGAATATAACTACTATAATACTGCCCCCTATGTACAAGAATATAACTACTGTAATACTGCCCCCTATGTACAAGAATATAACTACTATAATACTGCTCCTATGTACAAGAATATAACTACTATAGTACTGCCCCCTATGTACAAGAATATAACTACTATAATACTGTCCCCTATGTACAAGAATATAACTACTAGAATACTGTCCCCTATGTACAAGAATATAACTACTATAATACTGCTCCCCATGTACAAGAATATAACTACTATAATACTGCCCCCCATGTACAAGAATATAACTACTATAATACTGCCCCCTATGTACAAGAATATAGCTACTATAATACTGCCCCCTATGTACAAGAATATAACTACTATAATACTGCCCCCTATGTACAAGAATATAACTACTATAATACTGCCCCCTATGTACAAGAATATAACTACTATAATACTGCCCCCTATGTACAAGAATATAACTACTATAATACTGCTCCTATGTACAAGAATATAACTACTATTATACTGCCCCCTATGTACAAGAATATAACTACTATAATACTGCCCCCTATGTACAAGAATATAACTACAATAATACTGCATCCTATGTAGAAGAATATAACTACTATAATACTGCTACCTATGTACAAGAATATAACTACTATAATACTGCCCCCTATGTACAAGAATATAACTACTATAATACTGCTCCTATGTACAAGAATATAACTACTATAATACTGCTCCTATGTACAAGAATATATCTACTATAATACTGCCCCCTATGGACAAGAATATAACTACTATAATACTGCCTCCTATGTACAAGAATATAACTACTATAATACTGCCTCCTATGTACAAGACTATAACTACTATAATACTGCCCCCTATGTACAAGACTATAACTACTATAATACTGCCCCCTATGTACAAGACTATAACTACTATAATACTGCCCCCTATGTACAAGAATATAACTACTGTAATACTGCTGCTATGTACAAGAGTATAACTACTATAATACTGCCCCCTATGTACAAGAATATAACTACTATAATACTGCCCCTATGTACAAGAATATAACTACTATAATACTGCCCCCTATGTACAAGAATATAACTACTATAATACTGCCCCCTATGTACAAGAATATAACTACTATAATACTGCCCCCTATGTACAAGAATATAACTACTATAATACTGCTCCTATGTACAAGAATATAACTACTATAATACTGCTCCCTATGTACAAGAATATAACTACTATAATACTGCCCCCTATGTACAAGAATATAACTACTATAATACTGCTCCCTATGTACAAGAATATAACTACTATAATACTGCCCCCTATGTACAAGAATATAACTACTATAATACTGCCCCCTATGTATAAGAATATAACTACTATAATACTGCTCCTATGTACAAGATTATAACTACTATAATACTGTCCTCTATGTACAAGAATATAACTACTATAATACTGCCCCCTATGTATAAGAATATAACTACTATAATACTGCTCCTATGTACAAGAATATAACTACTATAATACTGCCCCCTATGTATAAGAATATAACTACTATAATACTGCTCCTATGTACAAGAATATAGCAACTATAATACTGCCCCCTATGTACAAGAATATAGCAACTATAATACTGCTCCCTATGTACAAGAATATAACTACTATAATACTGCCCCCTATGTACAAGAATATAACTACTATAATACTGCCCCCTATGTATAAGAATATAACTACTATAATACTGCTCCTATGTACAAGAATATAACTACTATAATACTGCCCCCTATATACAAGAATATAACTACTATAATACTGCCCCCTATGTACAAGAATATAACTACTATAATACTGCCCCCTATGTACAAGAATATAACTACTATAATACTGCCCCCTATGTACAAGAATATAACTACTATAATACTGCTCCCTATGTATAAGAATATAACTACTATAATACTGCCCCTATGTACAAGAATATAACTACTATAATACTGCCCCCTATGTACAAGACTATAACTACTATAATACTGCCCCCTATGTACAAGAATATAACTACTATAATACTGCCCCCTATGTATAAGAATATAACTACTATAATACTGCCCCTATGTACAAGAATATAACTACTATAATACTGCCCCCTATGTACAAGAATATAACTACTATAATACTGCCTCCTATGTACAAGCATATAGCCTAACACAACTGTTACCTCCCCTGTATCTTGCATTGGTCTGCGGTTCGCCCGCAGGTACAGTTATAGCGGTGATTATAGTGATGAGCGATCGCTGTATTTGCCCAGTGTTGATACTTCATCATTTCAGTTGAACTTTTAGGTAAACACACGGGAGGGTGATGGATGAGGCGCTCCGGACGTCTCTCACATAGCAGTCTATTCTTAGAAGACTATGTGTCGGTCACCGGAGAGACTGTTACTGCAGTGGAGGTTGCAAAGTGCTGCAGTGTATTATGCATCAGTCACCGGAGAGACTGTTACTGCAGTGGAGGTTGCGATGTGCTGCAGTGGAATGGTGTAGCAAGAATTCATCAGTGATCAGCGAGTTCTACCTGTTCAGTCCGCTTTGTCGCAGCTTTTGCACGACTAGCGGTTGCGTTGTGTTGGCTGCAGCCGACAACTGGATGACAACGGCCTGCGGTATACGGCTATTGGCAGACGACTGTGCGTTTCCCTTTATGCTAAGCGCAACCCATCTACGCCGTTTCGAGAGCCGTGTCTGCGGTCCAGCGCGCTCAGGCCGCTCTCACAGGCTTTACTTAGTGATTTTAATGGGGTTTCACCGATGAGCGTTTCCGGCGCTGCGCTTTTTGGTTGCGTTCTTCTCTATTTTAGTGCGTTTTTGCGAATCTTAACGCTCCGCACCCCTCACTGCAATAACGGGGAGCCTAAAAACGCTGTTTGACAATGTGGCGTTCTGACCAATGCCTGTGTGAAACTGGCCCAGCCAAGCTAACACTAACCGCGGGGCGACCCGCAGCGGCGCCGTCGGTAAAAAACGGACGACCAACATTGCTGCCCGGAGACAATGCAGTGTAAACGCGGTTATTGTCCTACAGCACACTAATGCGACGTACAGACCCAGCCGAAAGCCGCATGTCCTATCTGCACCGTCTGAGACCTCATGTCCGCGGCCCGCCGTCTCACTGATATACGTAAATACCGGGTCTGCCGGCAGAGACCGTATATGGCTGCCGGTGTAGTGGGCGGGGCCGCCTACCGCACACGGAAAGTCGCAGCGGGACTGTTAATTCCCGCTCGGTTTCATAGCCGGTTGCAGATGAAAACACCGTCTGTCCGCAGCGTACGGCGCAGGGACAGCGTATCATACGCAGCCTTCACAAGTGTATACAGCCACACCGTACGCAGTGCGTCTCCATGCGCCGCTGTCTATGTATTATTGAAACTCCATTGGCATTTTGCCCTCCATTCACCGCGTACCCCGCGGCCGCGCACACATGTAGTAGGTGGTGACAAACCCCTCACATGTACGGCGCCACTCTGGTTTCCAAAAACATTCCCTAGATTCGCTCCTTCGGTGACGAGTAAAACCGCTCGTATTTAACCCTCGCATATCCAGTTACTGGAGGCGCGTTCTTGACGGGCTCGCCTGAGGGCGCAGTAAAGCCCACCGTAGAGTCAGGCACCTGGCACACCGCCGTCCTCCATACCTCCATACCTACAATGTTTCGGTGGCTTTACCCCAAGGCTGACTGACGGCCGCAGTGTAGGCCCTCTGCAGTGTAGATGCGGTACTGGAGAGCCGCACTGCACACACCGCGCTGGTTTACCCGCAGTTGGCGCTGGTGATGCCCACTAAGGTCTCCTTCACACGGTTCCATGCAGCTTTGGTCCATGAACAACAGACTGTTTGCGCTGCGTTTTACACCCCCATAGACTTCTGGTCCGAGATCTAGCCCAAATTAATGGCCCCTGCCTGAATACCCCAATGTGATTCAACGGGTCTATGGTCCGCCATCAACAAATATGGACGGAAGCCGGACAAAAGATGCGCCTGTGTGAACGGGCCCCAAAGCAGAGCGCTATACAGTAAAGTAGCAAGAAAAGCACCTCGGCCGCACTGCGTGACCCCAAAGTAGGTGGCGATACCGACCTGTGGAGCGGATGCTGGACCTGCAGCCTGTCAACTACAGCCTCGTCTGGGCGGATTTACTGCCATAGATTTAATTTCTGCCATAGTCTGCAACAGAAAGACTGAAATCTGCACCAGATCCGCACCAGATCCACTAAGATCCGCACCAGATCCAAATCAGATCCGCACCAGATCCAAATCAGGTCCACACCAGATCCGCACCAGGTCCACACCAGATCCGCACCAGGTCCGCACCAGGTCCGCACCAGGTCCGCACCAGATCCACACCAGATCCACACCAGGTCCGCACCAGTAGCCGTGGATTTGTTAAAGCCCATTTTAGAAAACAAAGAAGAAAAAAAAATCGGTGGCAAATGCACAGTATGTGAACATGGCCTTACGCCAACTTCACACGGCGAGGGCGATATCAGGCTGTGAATCCCTCCTCCATATTGCGCTCGCCATCCATGTGAAAGCCCTGAGGATGCGAAACGTTTTCATGCGAGAACAGCCTCCATCACTGTGGGGATGGGGGGAATCCCCGCCTTGGCTGTCAAAGCTGCAGCAGAGGATCACAGAATTTCTCCCATTGCTTTCAATGTGTCCGGCGCTGCTGCCACCAGCTGCACTAAAAAAAAACAATGTGTCCGGCGCTGCTGCCACCAGCTGCACTAAAAAAAAAAACAATGGGGCCGGCGCTGCTGCCACCAGCTGCACTAAAAAAAAAACAATGGGGCCGGCGCTGCTGCCACCAGCTGCACTAAACACAATGTGGCCGGCGCTGCTGCCACCAGCTGCACTAAACACAATGTGGCCGGCGCTGCTGCCACCAGCTGCACTAAAAAAAAAACAATGGGGCCGGCGCTGCTGCCACCAGCTGCACTAAACACAATGTGGCCGGCGCTGCGAGATCTTGCAGCTAGATAGGACTCACTGCAATGGGTTTCCTGCAGAGGAAATAATACATAAATTGCTCATGTGTATGACCCCATTCAAAAGAATATTTGTGCTCGGTGGAGGTAGCCCTGAGGGGTTTTCCAGGACTTAAAGGGGTTGTTAACTTGTGATGGCCTATCCTCAGGATAGGTCATCAATAGTACATTAGCAGGGGGCCATCTCCTGGGACCCCCACCGAACAGCTGTTTGCTGGGTCAGTGCTATCATGAAGTGAGCTGATTTCTGCAGCCCCGTTCTCACTGTAGTGGCGAGACTTGGTATTGCAGGCCAATTTCTCATTCACTTTAATGGTTCCTGCAGAAGTCAGCAGAGTGCATGAGCCCCCCACCTCAGACATCAGCTGACCAGTGGTGGTCCCTGGTGAAGGACCTCTGCCGAACCAATGTATATGGCATCACTAGTTTACAAGCTGACAATCCCTTCAGCCATCAATCATGTATCCCCAGAAGAGGTCATCTCCAGTTGCTCGTTGGGGGGTCTGTTGCTCAGGCCCCCCAGCGATCAGCTGCTATCAGTGCAGACAGAGCTGCATACACACTGCAGTAAGCCGGCTGCAGCTTCCACCGCAAGGTGTACGGAGCGCTCAGCATCCAGCCCATCCACACCGGCAGCGGATTACTGGGGGCCAGAGTGGCAGACCTCCGTCGATCAACAATAAGTCAATGCAGGAGAACCCCCTCACCCCTCTGTATGTAAACAGTGTTCCCATTTACTGACAGCAAGCAGAGATCTGAAAATACTGAGGTAACACAAAGTAGGTGTGAAAGCAGAACCTTCAGCACAATGAAGCCTTCTGCCAGGAAGACTCACGAGTCTCCAATGTGAAAACTTCTGGCTGAGGTTTGGGAGTTCTGCATCTGTGTCTAATTGGGTCATGGGCGCCGGGCGCTACCCGCTGCTCATGCTAATGCCCTGTATCCGTGGTGCCTTCCTGCTGCTTGTGCCCCGCAGGTCAGTGACAGTGTGTACTTACCGGTGGCTCTGGAAGCTTCAGCCTGTAAGTGTGTCCGGCGGTAAGTGGCCTCCAGCGGAGTGCTGTTTACTTGGAGTTGTCATCCATGCAGCGCGCAGATAACCACCTTATCATGAAAGCCAGCTCAGCACATGTCCGCTGCTGCAGCACGGCTATAGTATGGGGGGACGAGGAGGAGGAGGAGGATGGAGGGGAGGAGGGGTGCTGTGTACCTCTGTCACACTGCCTGATGGGAGTAGAAGGCACCCCCTCCCCTGCACTACCCCCCTAAATCTGGCATGGCGACTGGGAAAGTGCAGCTAATTGGAAGGACATGCAGAACTTGTAGCCGTGGCTCTGCTATTAATCACCGGCCCGACGAGCTTCGCTGCTGCCTATGGTGCTCGTTGGCGGACCGACAGGCAGACGGGATGATTATTTTTTTTGTACTCTATTTACTTGGGTTTTGCTCAATGCTTAATCACAAACAGACGATGCAGCGAGAAATAGTGAAAAACACGAACCCCCCCCACCCTTATATAAAGGAATTTACTCCGCACTAGTCAACCCTTTCATTGCCAGGTTCATATCCATAATGCAAGTGCAGCCACTTACCAGGCCCTTCTGGAAGACGCTGAATAGACACCACAATGGGGGGCGCCTGCTGCTGTCCATCCTCAGAAGCTGATCTGTGGGCAGAGAAGGGTTAATGAGCATTTCAATCATTCCTGTGATTTCCCTCGGATGGTGATTTAAGGGGTTTCCCGATGACATGTAAGGACGCCCGTATACAATATACGGCTAGCAATCCCTCCATTATTGGCAAACTGCACAGACCTCACGGGGTTGTCGGCTACACTGCTGGTGCAGCCTAACCGTGCGGCAACCGCTGCGCCGGAACATACAGATAACCGATAATCTCCGGTCAGAACCCTGACTTGCTATTTAAAGAACACCTGCGCTTTTACATTGAGCACTCCTCGGCTTAGCACTATATGGGGCCATCTACACCTACAAGAAGCTGAAAACTGACGACGGCAAAAGTGCAGGAACTCTTAAAGTGCAAGCCCCTCCTGGCAATTAGCAGTGTTCCACATATGGTTAGGGTACATCAACCATCACATGTTTGCGCACCCGCATGGGTTTGGAAAAATGTCACTGTACTTTCCTGAGCAAAAGCCAGAAGGGGCTCCAGCAGGACAGAGAAGACGACCAGAAGGGACTTCAGCAGGACAGAGAAGAAGAAGGACAGAAGGGGCTCCAGCAGGACAGAGAAGAAGGCCAGAAGGGGCTCCAGCAGGACAGAGAAGAAGAATATGGGCAGAAAGGGCTCCAGCAGGACAAAGAAGAAGAAGAAGAAGGACAGAAGGGGCTCCAGCAGGACAGAGAAGAAGAAGAAGGACAGAAGGGGCTCCAGCAGGACAGAGAAGAAGAAGAAGAAGAACAGAAGGGGCTCCAGCAGGACAGAGAAGAAGAAAAAGAAGAAGAAGAAGAACAGAAGGGGCTCCAGCAGGACAGAGAAGAAGAAGAAGAACAGAAGGGGCTCCAGCAGGACAGAGAAGAAGAAGAACAGAAGGGGCTCCAGCAGGACAGAGAAGAAGAAGAACAGAAGGGGCTCCAGCAGGACAGAGAAGAAGAAGAAGAAGAAGAAGAAGAAGAAGAAGAAGAAGAAGAAGAACAGAAAGGGCTCCAGCAGAACAGAGAAGAAGAAGAAGGACAGAAGGGGCTCTAGCAGGACAGAGAAGAAAGAAGAAGATGGGCAGAAGGGGCTCCAGCAGGACAGAGAAGAAGAAGAAGGCAGCCAGAAGGGGCTCCAGCAGGACAGAGAAGAAGAAGAAGGCAGCCAGAAGGGGCTACAGCAGGACAGAGAAGAAGAAGAAGGCAGCCAGAAGGGGCTACAGCAGGACAGAGAAGAAGGCCAGAAGGGGCTCCAGCAGAACAGAGGGGAAGGCCAGAAGGGGCTCTAGAAGAACAGAGAAGAAGGCCAGAAAGGGCTCCAACAGGACACAGAAGAAGAAGATAGGCAGAAAAGGCTCCACCGGGGGAAAGAGAGAAAGAAGAAGGCAGCCAGAAGGGGCTCCAGCAGGACAGAGAAGAAGACCAGAAGGGACTTCAGCAGGACAGAGAAGATGGGCAGTAGGGGCTCCAGCAGGACAAGGAAGATGGGCAGTAGGGGCTTTAGCAGGACAGAGAAGAAGAAGAAGGACAGAAGGGGCTCCAGCAGGACAGAGAAGAAGAGGATAGGCAGAAGGGGCTCCAGCAGGACAGAGAAGAAGGACAGAAGGGGCTCCAGCAGAACAGAGAAGAAGAAGAAGAACAGAAGGGGCTCCAGCAGAACAAAGAAGAAGAAGGACAGAAGGGGCTCCAGCAGAACAGAGAAGAAGATGATGATAAGCAGAAGGGGCTCCAGCGGGACAGAGGAGAAGAAAAACAGAAGGGGCTCCAGCAGATCAGAGAAGAAGGACAGATGGGGCTCCAGCAGAACAGAGAAGAAGAAGGACAGATGGGGCTCCAGCAGAACAGAGAAGAAGAAGGACAGATGGGGCTCCAGCAGAACAGAGAAGAAGAAGGACAGATGGGGCTCCAGCAGAACAGAGAAGAAGAAGGACAGATGGGGCTCCAGCAGAACAGAGAAGAAGAAGGACAGATGGGGCTCCAGCAGAACAGAGAAGAAGAAGGACAGATGGGGCTCCAGCAGAACAGAGAAGAAGAAGGACAGATGGGGCTCCAGCAGAACAGAGAAGAAGAAGGACAGATGGGGCTCCAGCAGAACAGAGAAGAAGAAGGACAGATGGGGCTCCAGCAGAACAGAGAAGAAGAAGGACAGATGGGGCTCCAGCAGAACAGAGAAGAAGAAGGACAGATGGGGCTCCAGCAGAACAGAGAAGAAGAAGGACAGATGGGGCTCCAGCAGAACAGAGAAGAAGAAGGACAGATGGGGCTCCAGCAGAACAGAGAAGAAGAAGGACAGATGGGGCTCCAGCAGAACAGAGAAGAAGAAGGACAGATGGGGCTCCAGCAGAACAGAGAAGAAGAAGGACAGATGGGGCTCCAGCAGAACAGAGAAGAAGAAGGACAGATGGGGCTCCAGCAGAACAGAGAAGAAGAAGGACAGATGGGGCTCCAGCAGAACAGAGAAGAAGAAGGACAGATGGGGCTCCAGCAGAACAGAGAAGAAGAAGGACAGATGGGGCTCCAGCAGAACAGAGAAGAAGAAGGACAGATGGGGCTCCAGCAGAACAGAGAAGAAGAAGGACAGGTGGGGCTCCAGGAGAACAGAGAAGAAGAAGGACAGGTGGGGCTCCAGGAGAACAGAGAAGAAGAAGAAGGACAGAAGGGGCTTCTGCAGAACAAAGAAGAGGAAGATGGGCAGAAAGGGCTCCAGCAAGACAGAGAAGAAGAAGGCGACCAGAAGGGACTGCAGCAGGACAGAGAAGAAGGCCAGAAGGAGCTCCAGCAGGACACAGAAGAAGATGATGAGCAGAAGGGGCTCCAGTAGAATAGAGAAGAAGAAGATAGGCAGAAAGGGCTCCAGCAGGACAGAGAAGAAGAAGAAGAAGAAGAAGAAGAAGAAGAAGAAGGCCAGAAGGGGCTTCAGCAGAACAGAGAAGAAGAAGGCGGCCAGAGGGGGCTCTAGCAGGACATAGAAGAAGATGATGAGCAGAAGGGGCTCCAGCAGAACAGAGAAGAAGAAGAAGACAGCCAGAAGGGGCTTCAGCAGGACAGAGAAGAAGAAGGCGGCCAGAGGGGGCTCTAGCAGGACATAGAAGAAGATGATGAGCAGAAGGGGCTCCAGCAGAACAGAGAAAGACAGAAGGGGCTCCAGCAGGACAGAGAAGAAGACCAGAAGGGGGTCTAGCAGGACAGAGAAGATGGGCAGTAGGGGCTTCAGCAGGACAGAGAAGAAGAAGGACAGAAGGGGCTACAGCAGGACAGAGAAAAAGAAAAACAGAAGGGGCTCCATCAGGACAGAGAAGAAGAAAAACAGAAGGGGCTCTATCAGGACAGAGAAGAAGAAAAACAGAAGGGGCTCCATCAGGACAGAGAAGAAGAAGATGGTGAGCAGAAGGGGCTCCAGCAGGACAGAGAAGAAGGACAGAAGCAGCTCCAGCAGGACAGAGAAGAAGAAGGACAGAAGGGGCTCCAGCAGGACAGAGAAGAAGAAGGACAGAAGGGGCTTCTGCAGAACAAAGAAGAGGAAGATAGGCAGAAAGGGCTCCAGCAAGACAGAGAAGAAGAAGAAGGCGGCCAGAAGGGACTGCAGCAGGATAGAGAAGAAGGCCCGAAGGAGCTCCAGCAGGGCACAAAAGAAGATGATGAGCAGAAGGGGCTCCAGCAGAATAGAGAAGAAGAAGATGGGCAGAAAGGGCTCCAGCAGGGCAGAGAAGAAGAAGAAGAAGGCAGCCAGAAGGGGCTTCAGCAGGACAGAGAAGAAGAAGGCAGCCAGAAGGGGCTTCAGCAGGACAGAGAAGAAGAAGGCGGCCAGAGGGGGCTCTAGCAGGACATAGAAGAAGATGATGAGCAGAAGGGGCTCCAGCAGAACAGAGAAAGACAGATGGGGCTCCAGCAGGACAGAGAAGAAGGACAGAAGGGGCTCCAGCAGGACAGAGAAGAAGGACAGAAGGGGCTCCAGCAGGACAGAGAAGAATGACAGAAGGGGCTCTAGCAGAACAGAGAAGAAGAAGAAGCACGGAAGGGACTCCAGCAGAACAGAGAAGAAGAAAATGATGAGCAGAAGGGGCTCCAGCAGGACAGAGAAGAAGGACAGAAGGGGCTCCAGCAGGACAGAGAAGAAGAAGAAGGCGGACAGAAGGGGCTGCAGCAGAACAGAGAAGAAGAATGACAGATGGGGCTTCAGCAGAACAGAGTAGAAGAAGATGGGCAGAAAGGGCTCCAGCAGGACAGAGAAGAAGAAAACGGCGGCCAGAAGGGGCTGCAGCAGGACAGAGAAGAAGGCCAGATGGGGCTCCGGCAGAACAGAGAAGATATACACATTCTGTCCGCTCAGACACAAGGGGGGGGGGGGGGGGCTCATGCAAGGTGTTCGCAGCATATTTGTAGAGTTTTGTATCTTTTAACCCCTTAACGCTCCAGATTGTAGAGTTATGTCCTGCAGATTCATGGCATGTATGGAGGGGGAATCGCATGGCGATTTCCCTTCATACAATGGGGGTGTCTGCTGTTTCTTACAGCTGACACCTGCTGGCAACAGCTCAGATATTCTGCACCACTCCTTGGAGCTGTTAACCCTTTAAATGTCAATTCTGACAGCGCAATTTAAATTCCCTGACCGATGATTGGATGTCCTGCACGCGCCCCTGCGATGAGGTTGCGGGTTGCCGTGCGGATGTCATGGCAGCTGGGGGCCTTCTGAAAGACTACCTACCAAGCCATCCCCTTGGGAGGCCTGATAGCCTGTCGGATCGCGGTATGATATAAGGCTGTGGCATGACATCATGCTGCAGGAGCGATCAGAGCAGCGCAAGTCAAAAGACGTTTTTAATTACTAAAGAAAATAAAAGGTAATAAAAGTTTTAAAACAAAAACCCTTTTGCCGTAATTCTAATAAAAGAATCTAAATAATAAAACAAAAATACATATTTGGTCTCGCCGCGTCTGAAAAAGTCCGATCTATCAAAGTAGCGCATTATTTACACGCAAGGTGAACGTCGTCAGAAAAAAAATAAAGAACACCAGAATTGTGCTTTTTGGTCACCCCATCTCCAAAAAAAAATGCAATAAAGGGCTTCTATCCACGAACGGTTTTTTTAATGCAAATGACAGCGGTCCTTCTAATGTTAAAATCGCATCGCAAAAAAACCAGAAAACGCTGAAACGCAAACTCGCCATTTTTGTGCCATGTGATTTTAACAAGGACCGTTGTCATGTGCATTAAAAAAACGCAGGATTCTCGCAGCGTTAAAAAAAACTCTAGTGGGTGGGAGCGCAAAAAGTGAGCAAAAGTCACATGTATTCAAAAATTGTAGCAACAGAAACTGCAGGACGTTCGAAAACAATGAGCCGCGCAAAACTATGTGGACGGAAGAATAAAGAACTTATAGAATTAAAGATACAGGTAGTCCCCGACTTGCGAACAGGTTCCGTTCCGGGAGCCCGTTCGCAAGTCCGTTTTGTTCGCAAGTCGAACAAATGGTTGTATGGAGGGGATCGCGGGTGGATCCCGCTCCATACAACGTCGGGTGCCGGCTGTTCTTACAGCGGGCACCCGGCGGCAGCAGTTCCGACGAGCTGCGCCGCTTGTCCTAACTGTTAACACTTTAAATACCGCTCTGACAGCGGTATTTAAAGTGTTAACAGTTCTGACGAGCGGCACGGCTCGTCGGAACTGCTGCCGCCGGGTGCCCGCTGTAAGAACAGCCTGCACCCGACGTTCAGGGGGCCCGTACAGCGTCCCACGATGAGATCGCGGGACGCTGTGCGGTTGCTAGGCAGCCGGGGACCTCCTGAAAGGCCCCAGGGCTGCCTATGCAGAGTGCCCATCAAGCGCACGGACTGATAGGCGCTCTGCATAGACAGCCCTAGGGCCTTTCAGAAGGCCCCCGGCTGCCCAGCAACCGCGATGTGACCGGACAGGCTTCTATCAGGCTTGATAGAAGCTTGTCCGGTCCCTGCACAGTATGATGTAATGCCATGGCATTAGGGGGCGGGAGCCATAGCATGACATCATACTGTGCAGGACAGATAGTTCGTATCTAGCGAAATTCGTAAGTCGAATGTTCGCAAGTCGGGGACTATCTGTATTTGAAAAAAGATACAAATCGTGCAGCAAAAACTGAAAACGCTACAGGTTTGGTCTGGCAGTAATCGCACCGACCGCAGGATAAAGCTATCGGGTGATTCTTGTGGCAGTTTGGGCCCCAAAGATGATGGAATTTAGGGGTTTATCCAGAACATTAAATATAGATTTACTGAGAAATACAAGTCAACAAGGAGCTCAGACCACGGGGGAGGGGAAGCTGGACCGCGGGGGAGGGGGCGTCCTTAAGGGGTTAAATAAAGAATGTGCTCCTCTCATTCCTATGGAAATACAATCTAGAAACGCGTTCATACCGCCACCTGTGAACGGCGAGGACCCCGCGGAGATCCCCAGCACAGCGGCGCCCCCTCCAGGGAGGCGGTGCTGCACGCGAGACGGCTCTCCAGCAGATGGCGCCAAACAAGCAGCAACGGGCGTCCGCGTACCGCCATGTTGGGGCGGGATGCCGGAGCATCAGCCTGCGCCCCCGCAGGGCGGACGGGATGCCGCATCGCACGTTAGACCCACAGGAGGTTTATCACCTGACGGACGGCTGATAAGCAAACTGCGGGTCCCGTGGGAAATACTGTGTTCATTGAATGCCGCGAGCTAACTAAGGAGGCGGCACATGACTGGGAACAGGTACAGCAGGGGTTAAGTAGAGCGAGCAAAAAGGGGGGTGGAGTTTAGACAGGAAGAGAAAGGGTGGGGGGGAGCGGAAGGAGCTCAGTCGTGAGACAAGAAGAGACGGGAGAAGACTGGAGAAGAGACAGCAGCAGAAAGAAGATTGCAAAGGGCGAAAAGTGTTTCCAGAGAGAGGAGAAGAGGTGCGGCAAAGGGAAGGAGTATCCAGCAGAAGAGGAGAAGCGGCGAAGAAGTACCTGCAAGCGGCGTGGAAGAAGAGAAGGCAACCGCGTCCGGCGATCCAGAAGTCCCAAGATCGGAGGATGGAGGAGCTGCGAGCCCAGATTCGGGAGGCGATCCAGACGGACGGCGCGGAATGGCTGGAGGAGATCATCGCAAGCTGCAGATCGGGGTCGGAGTCCGGAAGGCCAGTCGGGCCTGCAGCAGCTTTACCGGCGGCTGCCGAGGGAGCGGAACAGCTGGGGGATGCCGGGCGAGGCCGCCCGAGGAGAAGACGGAACCCCCCTGCGAGGCTCAGTCCGAGCCCCGCCGCCAAGAGGGTCGGCCGCAGGAGCGGCCGCAGCGGAGAGATGATGCAGGGCGCGGGACGCGCCACGAGGGCGGAGGCGCGAAATTCGAATCGCGCGGCGGTTGGAGCGACCGCGGAGGAGCAGCGGGAACAGCCGGGCGGCAGTCCGCAAAACAATAGAGGGGCACCGGCAGCATCAAGCAGGGGCTCCGGGTCCAGGAGCCAGCGCGCAGTCGGGCGCACGGCAGCAGGAGACACCGGCAGCATGGAGCAGCCAAGGAGGCACGTGCCACGTGCAGACGCATGGCGGGAAGGCAGGCAAGATGGCGGCAGAGCAAGGCAGCAGCGCCAGGTACCGGGGAGGAGGGGGGGAGGAGCGTCCTCAGAGGGCCAGGTGGCCAGGCACTTAAACCCATTACCCGGGAGGTATAACCCTGGGGGGGGGAGGGATAGGGGATACAGCCCGGCCACCAGCTCTACCGGCAGTGCAGCCACCAGGGCAGGGAGCGCTCAGGGAGTTAGGGAAAGAGGGGAGATTATAGGAGAAGCGGGGATCCCATTTGTTTCCCTTGTCCCGGAGGGTCCCTCGACCGGGTCTTATGCGGGTCACCCTATCCATGAGCAACGACATAGCCGGTATGTCACTTACATCCCGCCCGCTGGCACCGGGTACGTAGTCAGCACCCAGACTCGTGAGCATAGCGGTCGCGCGGCTCACAGATATCACCTTCCACAGCAGCAAGCGACAGCGGCCCCTAGCTCACAGAGGCTTTGTTATGTCAACCCACGTTTCGTGGTGGCAACATCGTCAGGTGGGGGGGATTCCTCACAGGGCTACGCCAGTCGCGCAAGCGGCAACAGGCAAGGTTTGGGTGCCAAGCGTAGACAACGCGAGAGAGCTAGGAGGGCAAGGTATCAGCAAAGGCGTGAGAGTGAGCTTGCGAGAGTAGGAGCGCAAGCAAGCGAGAGCATAAGGAGGCCGAGCGGAGAGTCTCTGGGCGACGGATCCAGGAGTCCAGGTGTACGGCACCACCAGGATACTTACCGCCATGCGGAACCTCCGCCAACACCTTCAACAAGCATGCACAACATACGCCACATGCGGCGGGATACACCCCCAGGACGGCCAGAGCGGGGCCACCTTATGACAGCGGGAGGATATGCAACAAACGACGCTCCGCATGTGAGTTCGCGGCAGCCATCGAGCAGCAGAGGCAGGAGCCCTGGGAGAAGGACGGCAGGGACCTCGCCCTTGGCGATGCCGGAGGACGGTCATGCCGGTGAGTCAGACTGTTTAAATGCTTCGAAAAATGTAATGGATCCCGCCAAGGTGGCGGAGAAAAATGATTTGGTGTTAGTATTAAAATCGGTTTTGAGTAAAATGGATAAAAAAGAGGTTTTATCGGTGTCCTGTGGATCCCCGGGGGGCGCGGGCCCACCCGTGGGGCAGGAGGGTGGCTTAACAGCCGGAGGTGAAGTGGACCCGACGGAAGGGTTGAGATACGCAGACTCGCTGTTCTGCGGGGTTGCCCCCTTGGGGGTCGGTGTGTCGGATGATCTACTCGATAAGATCCGGAAAGGTGTTTATGTGGATATATGGTCTCTGTTGTCTCCGGACCATGTGACGGTGGATAAAGAGAGGGTGTCGGATCGTGTGGATAAAAAATCGAAGGTCGCTAAGACTTTCTGTAATTGGGTTCAAGCGTTTACGATTTTGGCGTACGTTACATGCCAACAGTACCCTAAGAAAGGTCCCGAGATGTTGGTCTATCTTAACACCATTTTCAGTGCATATAAGTTGCACGGAGGCACCGCGTGGTGGCGCTATGACGAGGACTTTCGTCGGCGCGTGTCGGGTACGGCCGTGAGTTGGGCGACAAAAGCGACCGATGTATGGTTGCAACTCATTTTAGCTCAACGCCCGCAGAAACCTATCTTTCAAGGGGGGCCGCGGGGGGCGGGCAACAGCCCCCTGCGGCCTCTCCGCGGCAAAACGGGTCATGCTGGCTCTATAATGAGGGCCACTGTCGGTTTTTCGCGACGTGCAAGTTTAGGCACGAATGTTCGGTCTGCGGAGGACAACACTCCGCGGTGCGCTGCTTCAGAAAACAGAGACAGCCAGTCGCCGGGGGCGGTGCCAGTGGAGCACCGAACCCCGGTGAAAAGCAAGTACCTCTTCCAGTGGCTCGACAGATACCACAGGAGGGAGGAAGCAAGAATCCTTAGGCAAGGTTTTACCGACGGTTTTTTAATCCCCTTTTCATTTCAACCTGCTTCCACCTTGTGCGCAAATTTAAAGTCGGCCCTGGATAACATAGTATTGGTAAGAGAAAAGGTCAACAAAGAGGTGTCGGCGGGCCGCATGGCGGGCCCCTTCGACGAACCACCGTTCGCGAACTTGCGGGTCTCACCGTTGGGGCTAGTCCCTAAGAAAGAGGCGGGCAAGTTCCGATTGATCCATCATCTATCCTTCCCAAAAGGGGAGTCGGTAAATGATGGCATTACAAAGGAACAAGCATCGGTGGTTTATGCGTCATTTGACCAGGCGGTCGCTTTGGTCAGAGCAGCAGGTAAGCGGGCACAGTTAGCGAAAGCCGACATTGAGTCGGCTTTTCGGCTACTTCCAATTCACCCTGAGTGTTTCCACTTGTTGGGTTGCAAGGTAGATAACCAGTTCTTTTATGATATGTGTCTGCCGATGGGCTGCTCGATTTCGTGCTATTACTTCGAGCTTTTCAGTTCATTCCTGGAATGGATGCTCAGGTTTGAAACGGGCATCACATCGGTGACGCACTACCTTGACGATTTTCTGTTTATCGGTACGGAGGCATCGGGCACCTGCGAGTTTTTGTTACGCACATTCCGGTCATTGATGCAGGAGGCGGGGGTCCCATTGTCTGAGGAAAAGACCATGGGCCCGGTGACAAGGTTAACTTTCCTAGGAATCGAGATCGACACCGAGGAAATGGTTTTTAGATTACCGATTGAAAAAATTGCCCGCCTCCGGCAGACGGTTAACGATGTCGTATGGTGTAAAAAAGTTACGCTGCGCCAAATACAGGTCCTCTTGGGTTTATTGAACTTTGCGTGCAAAGTGATACCCATGGGTCGCGTTTTTTCACGGAGGCCGCTAGCGACGGTGGGTGTAAAGGAGCCGCATCATTTTATTAGAGTCACGCCCGGGATTCGAGGGGATTTACACACATGGAAAATCTTCTTGGAAGCGTTCAATGGGCAGGTGGTGTGCCCTAAGGAAGAGTGGTCGGGTACAGGTCTTAGCCTGTCCGCGGACGCTGCAGGGTCTACTGGATTTGGGGTTATTTTCCGGAACCACTGGTGCAGGGAACCATGGCCAGTATCCTGGATAACTAAGCGGTGGAATCAAAACATTACTTTATTGGAGTTTTTCCCGTTGGTGGTGGCTGTGGAACTATGGGGTGAGGAGTTACAAGATCACAAAGTGTGTTTTTGGTCTGATAATGCTGCGGTGGTGCACATTATTAATCGGCAGTCTTCATCTTCCCCACCGGTGTTGGCACTCGTGAGACATGTGGTCTTGAGATGTTTACAGCGTAATATATATTTACGGTCAAAGCATGTGCCGGGATATAAAAATGTGGCAGCTGACGCGCTCTCTCGTTCGCAGATGGAGCGGTTCAGAGAGCGGCACCCTCAGGCGGATGCGTTGGGAGTACGCTGCCCGCTTTTCTTGTGGGATCTGGCAGAACAGAGCTGCTGAAGCTTGTCGAGTCATCCGTGGCAGTGGGAACCTGGAAAAACTATAATGCGGTGTGGAAAAAATGGTTGTGTTGTACGGATGGCAGGGTAGCTGGGGGCGAGAGGGCCCGGTCAGCTACCCTGGATATGTTAGCGTCCCTACGGGCGGGACGGGCGTCGGTGGATGCGGCGAAAAAGCATCTTGCGGGCGTCGCTTTTTTGCTAAAGTTGCACGGGTTCAGAGACGTTACAAAAGAGTTCGTTTTTCGCCAGATAGTGCGCGGGTGGAAGAAAGAAAAGGCCGGCTCTGATGCCCGCCGCCCGATTACTTACCAGTTGTTGTGCAAGTTATTGGACACTTTGGAGGTCACGTGTTGCAACGGGTACGAGGTTTTACTGTTTAGGACGGCGTTCTTGCTGGCATTTTTTGCGGCGCTCAGGATCGGCGAGTTAGTTCCGAAGAGCAAGTTTATGCCGGGAGGTCTTATGTTTGACGATGTGGTACCGGTAGACGACGGGCTACGGGTCAGGATTAAAAAATCAAAAACCGACGTTTTCGGGAGAGGTGAGTGGGTGCCGATCTCGCGGCTAGGCGCAGTTTGGTGCCCAGTAGATACGGTAGCCAGTTACATGGCAACAAGGCCGGCGGGGGAGCAGTTTTTGGTTCACGCATCCGGCCTCCCCCTCACCAGGTTTCAGGTAACGGCGGGGTTAAAATCGGCTTTGAGGTCTGCGGGCCTCGATCCGAAGGAATTCGGAACCCACTCCTTCAGAATCGGTGCGGCCACGTCGGCAGATGCGGGTGGAATGAACGAAGACGGGTTAAAACGGCTTGGGAGATGGAAGTCCCAGGCATATAAGTCTTATGTGCGACCCGATCTGGCGGTGGGAGATTTAAGTTAGGGTCAAAAGGCCCCTCGTTTTTCTTTAAATGTGAGGCAGTGTCCTTCAAGTTGGTTGCCCTTGTTTTGTTTTTCTTGTTTTTATTTGCAGCAGCAGAACCGTGGAAGGTACACATAGTCGGGCATTCCTATATTCACTGGGCACAAAGGAGGGCAGCAGTACGCCCGTTGGGATCGGAGCTAGGCCTACCCGGAACATCCGTAACCTGGCACGGAGTCCGGGGGCTAAGATGGCCCGACATGTGGAAGCTGGTGGTGGACATAGCCAGAAGTACCCCCCGGAAAGTGGTGTTGGTGGTTCACGCCGGGGGGAATGATCTCGGGAAAGCAAAGACACGAGACCTGTTGGTCATCATGAAGCAGGACTTACTGCGTTTTCGGGAATGTTTTAACGAATGCATCATTGTGTGGTCGGACATTGTCGCGAGGAGGCTCTGGAATGGAGCGAGGAGCCTGGAAGCGGTGGATAGAGCCAGGAGGCTGATCAACATGCGGATGTCGCAGTTCGTTCACTCTATCGGAGGGGTGGCGGTGCGCCATTGGGAGCTGGAAGAGAAGGAAAAGGGGGCATTGAGGAGGGACGGTGTTCACCTCAATGATGTAGGGGTTGGATACGTTCCTATCCGGCTTGCAGGATGGGGTTGAGAAAGCTTTAGCTCGGGTTGGTGGGGTGGGGACGGAATGAGCCGTAGTAACGCGGCACATCCCGTGTGGCCCGGATTTTTTGTCCATGCTGTGAGGAAGTAGAGGAGGGTTTGCAAGCCGAAGGAACGGGGCTTACAAACGTCCTCAGTGGACTGTTTACGGACTTTAAAGTTTTAGCATACGGACAGCATGGACAGTTTTTCAATAAAGTTTTTCAATAAAGTTTTTTGATATTCGTTAATAAATAAAAGCTGTGGCCTACCCCACAATTGGCAGAAACAAGAAGTTGTAAGTATTGGTTATTTAGTAGATAAGTGAGCGGGTAAAGGATTGAGAGTGTTCCCAGTCTTGAATGCCGCGAGCTAACTAAGGAGGCGGCACATGACTGGGAACAGGTACAGCAGGGGTTAAGTAGAGCGAGCAAAAAGGGGGGTGGAGTTTAGACAGGAAGAGAAAGGGTGGGGGGGAGCGGAAGGAGCTCAGTCGTGAGACAAGAAGAGACGGGAGAAGACTGGAGAAGAGACACCCGCCCACCCGCCCTGGAGGGATAGGGGAGAGGTGGGATGGTTATGAAGGACTATCGTTGGAAGTTGTCACAGCTGTTTTGGCCCGGATTTTTTGTCCATGCTGTGAGGAAGTAGAGGAGGGTTTGCAAGCCGAAGGAACGGGGCTTACAAACGTCCTCAGTGGACTGTTTACGGACTTTAAAGTTTTAGCATACGGACAGCATGGACAGTTTTTCAATAAAGTTTTTCAATAAAGTTTTTTGATATTCGTTAATAAATAAAAGCTGTGGCCTACCCCACAATTGGCAGAAACAAGAAGTTGTAAGTATTGGTTATTTAGTAGATAAGTGAGCGGGTAAAGGATTGAGAGTGTTCCCAGTCAGATTGTTATAGGAGACAGTCAGCAGGCTTGTCAGACCTCCGTATATCCAACCCCCCAGAACATGCAAACCACGGCACATCCAACCCACAACACACCGACTCGCAGTAAATTCAACCTGCAGCACATCCAACCCTGCGGCACACCTACCTGCAGCACTCCACCCCGTAGCACATCCGACCCGCAACACATCGACTCGCAGTACATCCAACCTGCAAAACACCAACCCGCAGCACATCCAACCCTGTGGCAATCCGCCAAGCAGCGCATCCAACCCGCAGCACATATAACCCTGTGGCACTCCACCAAGCAGCGCATCCAACCCGCAGCATATCCCACCCTGCAGCACATCCGACCTGCAGCACACCAACCCGCAGCACTGCACCCTGTAGCACATCTGACCCTGCAGCACATCCAACCCTGCGGCACTCCGCCCCGCAGCACATACAACCCTGCAGCACCTCCAACCCGCAGCACACCAACCTGCAGAACTCCACCCCGCGGCACCTCAGACCCTGCGGCACTCCGTCCCACAGCACATCCAACCCTGCGGCACATCTGACCCGCAGCACACCAACCTACAGCACTCCGCCCTGCGGCACATCCAACCCTGCAGCACTCCAGCCCACAGCACATGCAACCCACAACACACCGACTCGCAGTACATCCAATGCACAGCACTCCGCCCCACAGCACATCCAACCCTGCAGCACTCCGCCCCACAACACATCGACTCGCAGTACATCTAATCTACAGCGCATCCAACCCGCAGCACATCCAACCCTGTGGCACTCCGCCAAGCAGCGCATCCAATCCGCAGCATATCCAACCCTGCAGCACATCCGACCTGCAGCACACCAACCCGCAGCACATCCGACCCTGCAGCACATCCAACCCGCAGCACATCCGACCCTGCAGCACATCCAACCCGCAACACACCAACCCGCAGCACATCCAACCCTGCGGCACTCTGCCCCGCAGCACACCAACCTGCAGAACTCCACCCCGCGGCACCTTGGACCCTGCGGCACTCCGTCCCATGGCACATCCGACCCGCAGCACATCCACCCCACAGCACATCCAACCCTGTGGCATTCTGCCCTGTGGCACATCCAACCCACAACACACCGACCCCACGACACATCAACTCGCAACACACCAACCCGCAGCACATCCAACCCGCAACACACTGATCCCACGGCACATCGACCCGCAGCACATCCAACCCTGCAGCACATCCAACCCTGCAGCACTTCCAACCCCGTGGCACACCGACCCGCAGTGCATTCAAACCGCAACAGACCGACCCCACGGCACATCGACCCGCAACACACCATCCTGCAGCACACCATCCCGCAGCACTCCGCCCTGGGGCACATCCAACCCCATGGGGCAATGACCCGCAGCACATCTGACCCGCAGCACACCAACCTGCACCACATCCAACCCACAGCACACCGACCCGCTGCACATCCACCCCCATGGAAAACCAACCCGTAAGATATCTGACCGGCAGCACACCAACCTGCGGCACATCCAGCCCGCAGCACATACAACGGGCAGCACACTGACCAGCAGCACATCTGACCCGCAGCACATCCAACCGCAGCACACCGACCCCACAGCACACCAACGAGCGGCAAATCCGACCAGCAGCACATCCGACCTACAACAGACCGACCCACAGCACATCCAACCCTGCAGCACTCCGACCCACAACACATCGACTCGCAGTACATCCGACCTGCAGCACACCAACCCGCAGCACATCCAACCCACAACACATCCAACCCTGCGGCACTCTGCCCCGCAGCACACCAACCTGCAGAACTCCACCCCGCGGCACCTTGGACCCTGCGGCACTCCGTCCCATGGCACATCCGACCCGCAGCACATCCACCCCGCAGCACATCCAACCCGCAACACACCGACCCTGTTGCACATCCAACTCACAGCACACCGACGCTGCTGCACATCCAACCCCGCGACACATCCAACCCTGCAACAAACCTATGACGCGGCACATCCATTCCTGCAGCACATCCAACCCCGTGGCAAATCCACCCCCATGGAACACCAACCCGCAGCACACCAGCCTGTGGCACATCCACCCCACAGCACATCCAACCCTGTGGCATTCTGCCCCGTGGCACATCCAACCCGCAACACACCGACCCCACGACACATCAACTCGCAACACACCAACCCGCAGCACATCCAACCCGCAACACACTGATCCCACGGCACATCGACCCGCAGCACATCCAACCCTGCAGCACTTCCAACCCCGTGGCACACCGACCCGCAGTGCATTCAAACCGCAACAGACCGACCCCACGGCACATCAACCCGCAACACACCATCCCGCAGCACTCCGCCCTGGGGCACATCCAACCCCGTGGGACAATGACCCGCAGCACACCGACCTGCACCACATCCAACCCACAGCACACCGACCCGCTGCACATCCACCCCCATGGAAAACCAACCCGCAAGATATCTGACCGGCAGCACACCAACCTGCGGCACATCCAGCCCGCAGCACATACAACGGGCAGCACACTGACCAGCAGCACATCCAACCGCAGCACACCGACCCCACAGCACACCAACGAGCGGCAAATCCGACCAGCAGCACATCCGACCTACAACAGACCGACCCACAGCACATCCAACCCTGCGGCACACCGACCCGCAACACACAAACCCGCAGCATTCCACCCAACAGCACATCCAACCTGCAACACACCGACCCGCAACACACAAACCCGCAGCATTCCACCCAACAGCACATCCAACCTGCAACACACCGACCCGCAGCACATCCGACCTTGCAGCACATCTGACCCGCAGCACATCCAACCCACAGCACACTGACCCGCGGCACATCCAACCCGCAACACACCGACCCCGTGGCACATACATCCCCGCAGCACATCGACCCCACGGCACATCCGACCCACTGCACATTGAACCGCAGCACACCCGGTCCCGCAGCACATCCATCCCCGTGGCACATCCAACCCCATGGCACACCGACCCACAACACATCCAACCCCGCAGAACATGCATACCGCGGTACATCCAATCCACAACACACCCAACCCTGTGGCACACCGACCCGCAGCACATCCAACCATGCGTCACATCCGCCCTGTGTTACACCCAACCTCGCAGCACACCGACCACGCGGCACATCCAACCGCAGAACACTGACTCCACAGCACATCCAACCGTAGCACACCTTGCCCCACAATACACCCAACCCACAGCACGACCTGCCCAACGACGCACTCTGACCCGCAGCGCACTCTGACCCGCAGCGCACTCTGACCCGCAGCGCACTCTGACCCGCAGCGCACTCTGACCCGCAGCGCACTCCGACCCGCAGCGCACTCCGACCCGCAGCGCACTCCGACCCGCAGCGCACTCCGACCCGCAGCGCACTCCGACCCGCAGCGCACCCTGACCCGCAGTGCATCCGACCCGCAGTGCATCCGACCGACAGCGCACCCTGCCCTCACCCTGCAGCACATCCCATACCCACAGCCTGCCTGCGCCGCAGTATCATAATATATGTACACAGTGACTCCACTAGCAGAATAGTGAGTGCAGCTCTGGAGTAAGGCTGTGTGTTGGAGAGCTCTGCTGGTTCCAGGGTGTGGTCTGCTTCTTGGGTGGAGACCTTGCTGAGAGCCCAGGAACAGTGCACGTTTCTGGGCTACATTTGCCATGGAGTCCCGTGCTTCCCCCCCCCCCCCCCCCCGGGCTTCGGTCGGGAGGGGGGAGGAATGAACCCCAGGAGGGGAGAGAATCCATTCGGGGTCCGCGCAGCATCACCCAGACTCCCCGGGAGGACGTGGATTATAGGAAAACCCGAAGCCAAACCAAAGGCAAGGTGAGTGCTGCAAAGGCACCTACAAGTGTCAGCTGGGGAGAGCGTAACATTGGTGAATCCATTACTGCTATGGCATCTCAGATAGCCGCCAACATAAAGGACTATAAGGAGGTTGGTAGGCAGCTGCAGAAATACCGCAGGGAACTGCAGACTGCCCTAAGAGATCTGGATAAAGCCCCACAGGGAAGAAAAAAGATCGCTGCAGCAGAAAAAGTTAAAGCCTGCAAGGAGGCCGTTGATTTTTACAAAGAGAGGTATAGACTACTCCAAACCAGCGGCCCGTTTAAAGAGAAGCTCCTAAATGATGAGCGATTTGCTGCAATGGCGCATGTGAGCAGCGACAGCAGCTCAGACGAGTCGGAGGATCCACAGGAGGGGATGGCGATATGCTCTGGGGAGCAGCCATCCTTACAGCAGGGGGGAACCCCAGGGAGCAGCATTCCTGCAGAGCAGGTTAGCCTGCCCCCCACATCAGAGGAGTCCAGTGCTGAGGACGGGGATGGCGACAGCGACAGCAGCAGCGGTGAGGGGGCGCTCATAATGCAGCAAATTATGCTGCAGGAGTCCCCAGAAAGGATGCAGAACATGTACTTTGGTGACGACATGCCTGAAACATCGGCAGGCAAAAAGAGGCGGAAAAAAAAGATGAAGACCACCGTGCAGGAGAGGTTTGTGTACGTCACCAAGCACTTCGGTCCGGCTGCAAAGTCAGATCGGGGTGCTAGCCCTGGTATACCCCTAGTCCCGGGCTCTGCAGTGGGTCCGGTGCAGGGGACTGGGGAAGAGAGGGTTAATGCGGCCCAAAACTCCATTTCTGCTTGTGCCAGTAGTGGGAATGGAGGCGATAAGGAGGCAGAGAAGGTCCGTGGGAAAGATGGAATGAGGGGTCGCGGCCAATCCGGAGGTGCAGGTGCTGATGGTTGCCCCCCAGTGGGAGGGGGGGCAGTCCGGCATCAGGTTCCACCAGTGGCGGCTTGGCTGTCCCTCCTGTGTCCCTAAAACGCCTGTCAGGTGTAGAGGGGGCGCAGTGGGTGGTAGCCAAGCCTGTCAATCCTCCCACCCATCATGATGGTAACGTCATAACAAATAAGCAGGTAAAAAGAACTGCAAGTCCCAGAATGGCCGGGAAAATGGACAGAGCTAGGGCTGCAGAGACGGCTCCTACAGAGCATAATGTTGGACTTACGGCTAATTCTTTCAGTGCTGGTCTCCAGCCTCATCCAGCTGGAAAGGGTAACATTAAGAAAAAAGGTGAAGCAGGTCCTGGTCCAACAAAAGCGAACAAATGTATGAATGATGTGAATGGGACAACCGTTAGTGCTACCGCTGTCCCTGCTCCCGCTCCCGCTTCCGCTCCCGCAGAGGCTTTGGGAGCTCAGGATGCCCCCAATCCCCCGGGAGGTATGACATCGGCTGTACAGGAGGGTGGGGCTTCGGGTAGTAGTCAGGGGATGGGCCAGGATCCAGTCACCCCTCCAGCAGCGACAAAAGCTGGTAGAAGTTATGCCAGTGTCGCCGCTGGAGGGAGGGGGGATGCGTCCTCCTCGTCTTTGGGCTCTGGGGACGGCGTTTTGCAACAGCGCCTCCTGGAGGCCTTGAGGAGGGGGGAGAGCTCGATGAATGTAGGGGGCAGAGTCGTGAATTTGTCTCTCTGGGTGGAGAGACATGGTCTTGGTGCCTTCCGAGAACAAAGGGGGGAGACCATCTGGTCCCTGCCGACAACCGGGCAGGACATTGGCCGTAGGAACGTGGCTCGTCTTCAGTGGAGAGGCAATGACGCGTGCCCGTCCAGGAGTAAGGTGGTGGAGCTTCTGCTGAAGATGGGCTTTCAGGGTAAATGACATCTATGCCCTGATCCATCCTTACGGCACGTCTGAGTTCGACATCAGCTTTGCTCGCCCGGAGGGCCTGGAGCTCTTCTGGGGGAATTATGAGCTGATGAAGGATGAGCCCGGCTGGCGCGGTTTCGCTGCACAAGTGGTAACCCGCCAGACTGGAGTCAAGAGAGTGACCGTTTTGACTCGTAACGAGTCCCTCTCTTGTTATGATATCATGACTTGGATAAGTTGGTATGGAGAGGTGGTGGATATGCCCAATAAGAACCGGGACGAACACGGCATCTGGTCCGGAGCCTGGACGTTTATGGTGAAACTTAAGCGTTCAGGGAATTCGGTGGCCCACATACCATCCGCGGCTTTCCTTGGCAGGGATCGTATCTTGGCCTTCTACCAGGGGCAGCCGAAGCTCTGTCACAAGTGCGGCGACCCCACACATTTGAGTGCAGCCTGTAACGTCATCAAGTGCGCTCTGTGTGGCGAGGTAGGTCATCTTGCGGCATCTTGTACAGAGATTAGGTGTCATCTGTGTGGTGACCTCGGTCACCCATTCAGTCGCTGTCCGCGCTCTTTCGCCAATGCGGTCATGGCCCCAGCGGAGGAGAGCCATGAGGTTGCTTCTGCAGGGGAGGGGACCAGCAGAGGCGATGGAGCCAAGGAAGAACAAACATGCTGGGACAGCCAAGCTAAGGCACCAAGAGAAGCGCGGAAGGGGCAGGGAGCTGGTGGAAACTCAGGTGGCAGGTGGGTCAATGCTGGCCACTGCTTCGGACGCAAATCATGTGGCTGAGGCTCCAGGGGATAGGGAGCTGGATGAGGAGGTCAGGAGGATCCAAAGGGAGGAGGCTGCCACGTATTCAAATTCTTCCCACTATGAAAGTGTGGGTGAGGGCAAGGATGAGTGGCAAAAGGTAAAGCGCAAGCAGGGCTCCAAGAAAATGAAAAAAAGGGAAGGGAAATCTTCCCCTGCAACGGGCCAGGTGCAGGAAGGCAATCCAAACTCTCCTCTTGTTGGGCTCTCCAACAGGTACCAAGCTCTCTCGTCCTCGGAGGAGGCAGAGGTGTCTAGGACAATCGTGGGGCCTACAGGGGGTGCTGAGCCTTCCTCTTGTGGGGGTTTGGTGACCTCCAGGGGGAGGGCTGGCCCAGAGCCCAGTGGCAAGGAGGACGAGGTTGAGGAGCCCCTTGCCATGGACCTTTCAGTGTCCAAGAAACGTGGGGTCATCCTCAGACCCTGATGAGAAGGGGGGTGGGAAGAAGAAAGCCATCTAACTCAATCACCAGTGATGGTGGCACCCGCTCCATTGACGCTGGCATCCATTTATGTTGCCAGCAATAAATCTGATATGGCTAGATTCCAGGCCTTTGATTTTCTCGGCCGCGTTGAAGCCGACATTTTGTTTTTGCTAGAGACCAGGCTGCCAAATTTGGCAGCTGTGCATAAGGCAAGGAGGGAATGGAGGTCTGGTCCATCTTACTTGTCTCTTGCGGCCGAGCCATATAGCGGAGTGGCGGTACTTTTTACCGCAGCGGTTGAATGCCGACGGGTTATCGAGTTAGAAATAGGGAGGTGCCTGATCCTGGATGTTCTCATGAAGGGACAAGAGCTTCGGCTAATCAACATCTACGGTCCCCAAACCAAGCGGTACCGCAAGGATCTCTTTATGAGGATCAAGCCGTACCTTTTTACCAGTCGGCAGGTGATCTTTGGGGGTGACTTTAATGCAGTCACGAGGACCCGTGACAGGGGAGGCTCCCTAGGCAAGCTGACTTATGATAGCGTCGCGCTTAATAGCATAGCTAGCGTAGCTCGCCTGGTGGATGTCCACATCCGGAACACCCCAGGCCACGCGGGTTTCACCTATTATAGAGGCGAGTGCAGGTCTAGAATAGACAGGTTTTATTTGAAGGAGGAAGCCATCTCTTCACCGGTTTCTGTTGTTGAGGTGGAGTTCTCCGACCACTGTCTGATTTTGTTTTCCCTGAATGTTGCAGAGACCCCCCGGATGGTTAGAGGCTTATGGAGGCTGAATTCATCACTCCTGGAGGAAGCAGAGATAAGACAGTCCTTTGAGGATTTTCTACAGAGCCAGGTACCATTACTGGATCTTTGTAGCAGTAAGTCAGAGTGGTGGGAGATGTTCAAGATCAGGGCTGCGAGGTTCTTCCGCCAGCTCTCTAGCCTCAGGAGCCTGAGTAAGTATCGTCTTTATCAGGGCCTGAGGAGGAAACTCGAACATCTCGTCTCGACTGGAGGTAGCCGCGAGGAGATCTCCAGAGTAAAGTCTTTGCTCAAAGGGTGCCAGTATAATAGGCACGCATCTTTGGTTTTTGAGAGGGACTTCGGGAAGTACCACTCACCTGACCCTTACAGAAACTGCAAGATGTCAGTGAATCGTAAAGTTGTCACTGGACTGATCGACGGTACGGGATCTCTGAACAGGTCCAGATCAGGGATTCTGGAAGTCGTCAGATCCTTCTACTCGCACCTTTTGAGGAAGAGGGATCTAGATCGAGATGTGATGTCGGCTTTCCTGGCTGAAGCTGTTCCTGAGCCAGGGGATGACGTCTCCCTTAATGTTTTGACAGAGGAGATCAACATAGAGGAAGTTAAACTGGCGATTGATGGGCTTGCGCTCAAAAAATCGCCAGGACCGGATGGCTTAACATCTGAGTACTATAAGACCTTTAAGGACCTCTTGAGTCCCCTCTTGACTGAGGTTTTCAATGAGTGTCTTTCCTCGGACACTCTCCCAAAGTCAATGAGGAGGTCGGCTTTGATCCTTCTGTCAAAGGGTAAAGACTCGAGCCGTATTGAGAACTGGCGTCCCATAGC
Organism: Eleutherodactylus coqui; assembly: GCF_035609145.1. Classification (NCBI taxonomy): domain Eukaryota; kingdom Metazoa; phylum Chordata; class Amphibia; order Anura; family Eleutherodactylidae; genus Eleutherodactylus; species Eleutherodactylus coqui. Next base: position 3,906,002 of record NC_089849.1, read on the forward strand.
GCTTCTCAATACGGACAAGAAGGTTCTGGCAAAAGTGCTGTTTAATCGGCTGGTCAAGTTTGCACCCCGGCTCCTCTCGGGCGCCCAGCATTGCTCTGTTCCAGGCCGTAGCACCTTTAGTGCTGTTCTAGGTGTCCGGGAGGCAGTGGAGCAGGGTAGGGCTGGTCACTGGGAGGGGTACCTGCTGTCCTTGGATCAGGCCAAAGCGTTTGATCGGGTTAATCACGAGTACCTCTGGTCTGTTCTTCTGAGATATGGCCTGCCAGTGGGGTTTGTCAATTGGCTCAGGACATTGTACGCGGGGGCTGAGACTTTCCCGCTAGTGAACGGTTGGGTCGGCCACCCATTTGAGGTTGGGTCTGGCGTCCGTCAGGGTTGTCCTCTGAGCCCCTTGCTGTACGTGTTTGCCATTGATCCTTTCCTTAGGATGATTGATGGTGGGCCTATGGCGGGGGTCGGGATGGATCGGGCGGTGCCGGAAGCCGCCCTCAGGGTGGCAGCGTACGCTGATGACGTCACCGTCTTTGTGTCCTCGAGGGGGGAGGCAGAGTACGTGATGGCAGAGGTGGATCGCTACTCGGAAGCATCCGGGTCCGGCATCAACTGGGATAAGTGCGAAAATCTCTGGTTAGGAAGGGGAGATCCTACATTTGGTCTCCCGGACACCCTTCCAGTGCCCCAGGACTCGGCTAAAGTTCTCGGCATCAAATTTGGCCGGGGAGATTACCCCATGCAAAATTGGGTGGTCAGGCTCGATGGTGCCACTCAGAAGGTGGCCCAGTGGAAGGGTTGGTCTTTGACCCTTCGGGAAAGGGTTAACCTGATCAAAACATACCTGCTCCCTTTATTCATCTACCTGGGCAGCGTATGCATTTTGCCAGAACCTCTCTGGACCCGGGTCTACAACCTGTTCTTCCTAATGTTGTGGGGGAACAGGTTGAACCTAATTAGGAGAGATGTCACATATCGCACGAGGAGACTAGGGGGGTTATCTATGGTCAACCCCGTGGTGTTTCTCGTAAACACCTTTGTTAAGATCAATATAGGCAACCTCTGGCAAGAGAGGGCTCCTCCGTGGGTATTCTCCTGTTGGGGATGGCTTTGGCCTTTCTTCCAGGAATGGGAGACAGGAGGGCGAGTGAAGGATCTTCGCACGCCGCACGGGCATCTTCCGGCTTACGCTACCGTGGTTCTGAAGATGATACGTCGGTGGGGTCTGGGGATGTGGGAGATCAGAACTCTGTCGAGGAAACTCCTCGATAAGAGGGTTCTGTTGACCCATTTCCAGAAGCCCCTGGCGCTCAAGGACTGCCCAAGTCGGGACCTGGAGGGAGGGTTACGTTTATTGAATTCTGACAGGATCCCCTTGAAGTTTTGGGACTTGACTTGGCGCTGTTTCCACGGGAGACTGTATGTAAGGGGCAACTTGAAGAGCAGGCCACTGGTGGATAGGGGTTGCCCCCGCCAGGAGTGCAGCAACGTGCTGGAAAGCATGGAGCATTTCCTGCTTCAGTGTCCCTTTAATACAGAGGTGTACAAACGGGTGGGAGCCTCCATTGGTTGGCCCAGGTTGGCACGCCTCTCGTATGCGGAATGGGTCTATGGGGCATTCGGGGACCTTGGTCGCAGGGACCGGTGCACTTTATTCTTAGTCAGCCTAGTGGTTAGGTTTCACATTTGGAACGCACGGTGTCTAGTTTCGACGGAAGAGAAAATCCTCCCCGTGGATGAGGTGAATAGGAACATCCTGGGTGACCTGGTGAAGGTGCGCTCTCTGGATTATGAGAGGTTGGGCACGACTAAGGCCTCTCTCCTATGGAGAGGGCTTGTATTTCGTTAGGGACAGTTTTCTTATTGTTAGGGTCTTTGTAGGGACAGAATAGGGAGAGGTAGGGACAGTTTCTCTGAGGGTAAGTTTTAGGGAAGGAGTAGGGACATTGTAGGGACAGATTAACTATAGGGATAGTTTTTCTCTATTTGGTCGGTGCCCGGCTTATCATATCCAGTCCTTGTGGAGGGCTGTGTGTGACACTAGTAGAGTTTTTGTTTTCGGTCAAAGATCAGGTATGTACGGCTGCAGGTAACTGAACCTTAGGCTTTCGGGTATTAATATGTAGTGTTGGTTTGTAGTTGTGTAGTATAAGAGATGTTATATGTTTTGTTTTGTATATAGGGTTAGGGGTTATAGATAGGTTGGGTGGGGGTTTATTGGGGGGAGGGGGGGATTTATGCCTCAGCCGTAGCTTGACACGTCCCGGACAATGAACACTGGGCACGGACTGTTGGTGCGGGCGTGGCCCTCAGGCTGCGGCGGGCAGGGTGTGTGTATGCGGTGCAGCTCGGCTCGTCCTGGACATAGACATTGAGCACGGACTTGGGATGCAGGCGTGGCTTCCAGGCTGCACCATAGGGGTTTTTTTTCGGTGGGGGTGTGTGGTGGTTTGGTCTGGTTGTAGGGTTAGTTTAGGATTATGTAAGGTTCTATTCTTTAGGTGGTGGGCATCACAAAAAAAAAAAAAAAATTATAAAAATTAAAAAAATAATAATAAAAAAAAAAGGACCAAAAAAAGGGTACTGGGTTGTTCCAGTTATTATTATTACTTTTGGTTGTTAGTATTATTATTATATAATTGTTTTGGCTGGAATTTCGGTTATTAGTCATATTTTCTTTCTTCTTTTTGCGGATTTCAGGCTGGATCCTGTGAGTTAGGGATGTTTCTCACATGTGGGTATATTGTTATATGTAGTATGTAGCGTATATGTATTGGTGAGGATGAGTGAGTGTAGTTTGGAGTGCAGGTTGGTGTAGTGTGCGGTGTGTATTATTTGGACCAGATGGACCTTTTGCTTTTGTTCCTTTGTCCTGCAGTACGGCAAAGTACAGATAATATAAGTGATGATTTGTTTTTTGTTTTATGTTTGTCTTTTGCCAAGTGAGCGATATTTATGTTCTGTTTATAGGTAATGTATGTACACAGTGACTCCACCAGCAGAATAGTGAGTGCAGCTCTGAGGTATAATACAGGGTGTAACTCAGGATCAGTACAGGATAAGTAATGTATGTACACAGTGACTCCACCAGCAGAATAGTGAGTGCAGCTCTGGAGGATAATACAGGATGTAACTCAGGATCAGTATATGATAAGTAATGTATGTACACAGTGACTCCACCAGCAGAATAGTGAGTGCAGCTCTGGAGTATAATACAGGATGTAACTCAGGATCAGTACAGGATAAGTAATGTATGTACACAGTGATTCCACCAGCAGAATAGTGAGTGCAGCTCTGGAGTATAATACAGGATGTAACTCAGGATCAGTACAGGATAAGTAATGTATGTACACAGTGACTCCACCAGCAGAATAGTGAGTACAGCTCTGGGGTATAATACAGGATGTAACTCAGGAGCAGTACAGGATAAGTAATGTATGTACACAGTGACTCCACCAGCAGAATAGTGAGTGCAGCTCTGGAGTATAATACAGCATGTAACTCAAGATCAGTACAGGATAAGTAATGTATGTACACAGTGACTCCACCAGCAGAATAGTGAGTGCAGCTCTGGAGTATAATACAGGATGTAACTCAGGAGCAGTATAGGATAAGTAATGTATGTACACAGTGACTCCACCAGCAGAATAGTGAGTGCAGCTCTGGAGTATAATGCAGGATGTAACTCAGGAGCAGTATAAGATAAGTAATGTATGTACACAGTGACTCCACCAGCAGAATAGTGAGTGCAGCTCTGGAGTATAATACAAGATAAGTAATGTATGTACACAGTGACTCCACCAGCAGAATAGTGAGTGCAGCTCTGGAGTATAATACAGGATGTAACTCAGGGTCAGTACAGGATAAGTAATGTATGTACACAGTGACTCCACCAGCAGAATAGTGAGTGCAGCTCTGGAGTATAATACAGCATGTAACTCAAGATCAGTACAGGATAAGTAATGTATGTACACAGTGACTCCACCAGCAGAATAGTGAGTGCAGCTCTGGAGTATAATACAGGATGTAACTCAGGGTCAGTACAGGATAAGTAATGTATGTACACAGTGACTCCACCAGCAGAATAGTGAGTGCAGCTCTGGAGTATAATACAGCATGTAACTCAAGATCAGTACAGGATAAGTAATGTATGTACACAGTGACTCCACCAGCAGAATAGTGAGTGCAGCTCTGGGGTATAATACAGGATGTAACTCAGGAGCAGTACAGGATAAGTAATGTATGTACACAGTGACTCCACCAGCAGAATAGTGAGTGCAGCTCTGGGGTATAATACAGGATGTAACTCAGGAGCAGTACAGGATAAGTAATGTATGTACAGAGTGACTGTTTTTAGCCGGAGCAGTATATTGGTCATCGGGTTCAGCCTCAGCACCCAGGCATTTGCCCGGAGATGCCACATTTGGTAAGACATTGTCCCTGCAGAAAGGCTTTGTCTGTGACCCGTGTCAGTTGCGTGTAGAGGTGGTTCTTGCACGCTTGCTCGGCTCTTTAGTTCTGTGTGATGACTGCGCCTTCCTGCGGTGACGGATATATTATAGAGGACGGCGGGTTTCTCGCTCAGATATAACCCATTACAAGAGCCGGACTGACGGTTCCTTTTATTTCAGGGGTTAACGCTGTTTCTGCCCATGTAGACCACGCTGGATCTGCATCTCTGGAGTAGTGGAGGGTGTGGATGCGTGCGGCGGTCTCCAGGCTGCTCTCTTGCTGGTCGTAGCCGCACACCTCCGCCCATGGGACTTCCGTGAACCTTAACCCATTAATGACACCGCCCCTTTTTCTTTTTCCATTTTTGTTTTTTCCTCCCCCTTTAAAAAAATCCTAACTCCTTTATTTCTCCATCGCCGTCGCGGTCTGGGCACTCGTTATTTCTCCATCGCCGTCGCGGTCTGGGCGCTCGTTATTTCTCCATCGCCGTCGCGGTCTGGGCGCTCGTTATTTCTCCATCGCCGTCGCGGTCTGGGCGCTCGTTATTTCTCCATCGCCGTCGCGGTCTGGGCGCTCGTTGTTTTTGCGGGATGAGTTGTATTTTTCAGTGATACTATGTAAAGTCCCATATAATGTACTGAAAAACTTTTTAAAAATTCTAAGTGGAGTAAAATGAAAAAAACACATTCCGCCATCTTTCAGTGGGTCATATTCCTACGGCGCACAAACTACAACAAAAGCGACATGATACCTTTATTCTGCGGGTCGGTACGATTACTGCGACCCCGAACTTGTAGAGGTTTTTTCTTACTATACTCCTCTCTTTTTTTTTTTCAAAGACATTTAATTTTTCTCAATTTTCTGCCGCCATCTTCTGTGCACTATAACTTTTTTATTTTTCTGTCGATGTAGTTGTGCGAGGGCTCATATTTTGCGGGACGTCCTGTAGTTTCCGTTTGTACCCATTCAGAATACATACGACTTTTTGATCGCTTTTTATTGCATTTTTTTCTGGGAGACAGGGCGACTGAAAAAGTGCATTTGTGGCGTTCTTTTTTTTTTTTTTCAGACGACATTCACCGTGCGCGGTAAATAATGCGCTACTTTGATAGATCGGACTTTTACGGACGCGGCGATACCAAATACATATTTATATTTTATGATTTAGATTTTTTAATAATAGATATGGCAAAAGGGGGGTGATTCAAACTTTTATTACTTTATTGATCTTTTTTTTACTTTACTTTAAAGCCCCCCTGGGGGACCACAACCAGCGATGCTTTGATCACTCCTGCAGTATGACATGATGCTATAGCATTACGTCATACTGCTATTTAACAGGCAGTCTATCAAGCCACCCAACGCAGTCTGGTATTGCAGCCCTGGGGCCCTTCATTAGCCCCCTGGCTGCCATGACACCTGCACGGCTCCCCTGATCTCATTGTTCGGGGGGATTTAAATGCCGCTTTCAGAATTGACAGCGGCATTTAAATGGTTAATAGCCCCGAACGGCGATAGCAGCTATTGCCCGCGGGTGTCAGCTGTAAGAAACAGCTGATGCCCGCACTGTATGAAGAGAGGTCGCCCCGCAAGCTCTCTTCATACATACCCCGCCGCTCCATGACGTACCTATACGTCATGGAGAGGGGTTAAGGCTAGGTTCACACGGGGCGAATTTGCTGCGGAAATTCCGTCTGGAATTATGCCGCGGCAAATCAGCCTGCGGCCGCTAATCCCGGGATTGGCCAGCCATGTGGACGAGATTTCGGAGAATGGGACGGTGAGTCCGCTGCGGCAAAGCAGGCCTTGCGGCAGGGATTCGCCGGCCGCAGAATGTCCATTTTTTTTCTTTCCGTTGCGGTTGCGCTCTCCTCTATGGGAACGCCGGCCGCAATGGAAAAGCGTGCGGCCAAGCCGCTCCAAAACCTGCGGCTAACTGCACGGGTTTTGAAGCAGCGCTCTTCTGGCGGAAATCTCGCGGTTTTTCACTGCGGCTAAACCGCGAGATTTCCGCCAGGAATACGCCCTGTGAGAACCCACCTAAAGGTTCCTTCACATCTTATCAGACTGCATGAAGCGCTTCCATCCGTCAGCGTGGAGGTTGTCGCCCCCTGCTGGATACTACAGGTATACGAAGTCTTGTGGCCGGAGGATCAATCATGTTGTCTAAACTGGTGAAATTCCGGTAAATTAGTGTGGTAAACCGAGACATGTAGTTGTGGCGGTGCGGACCCCCGGGGCCCTCGTGATCCACCCTAGCCTGTAATGGCGGGAGGCAGCTGCCTCACCGGGGGGATAAAAAGTCAAACTATCAGCCGGTCTATTACAGCTCAGTGCTGGATTAGCGGACTTTCTGGATTAGCCACGTCGCCCTCCTCCAGTATTCCCTTCCATCTGATGAGGCAGAAGAGGGGCCACAATTGAGACGGCACTTGGAGCGCCGATGTCACGTGTCCTCGGGGGGTATTCTCAGCGCTTGGGTCACCCCGACCTCCTTCTGTCGATGAGAACCTCACCGGAGCCGCGTGCGCCGCCTCCACCTGCATCGGCGTTTCATATGCTGCCAGCGGCTCAGGGCGGCGGCGTCTCCAAGAGGAGAGCCTGTAGAGGAGGACGGCGGAGAGCGGCTGCGCTCTTACTGCGGAGCGCCGCTGTACATCCGCCCGTCGCAACGCAGAACGTTTCAGTTCCATTTTTCCATCAGTAACAACAAAACTTCGAAGAGGAGCGAAATAATGAAAGAAAAACACAACTTGACCGTTTTTGTAAGGCGTTTCCATGGCGTCTCCATGGCGGATCGGAACGATCGTGGCGAAACCAAATGTGGCGCTATTTAATAAAATACGCAGTTATTTCTAAGTAATTCGCTTTCTGACTCCCAGAACGTTTCGTGTTTCCGGCGTCGGTGACCGTAGCGCACTCATGGCCGCGTGTCTGAGGGTGCTGGGTCGGGAGAAATGTAATATGTTAATAAACTGGACTTTTACAGACGTGGTAAAAACTACTTTTTTTACTTATTTTCAGATGCAAGGACTAAAAAGCAGTTTTTTTACAGTTCCAGTTTTTTTCTTTTAAATGATCATATTCTGCCGACGCACTCCAGTCTGACAGCCGCATCATCGGCGCTCGCTGCTGCGCGGCACACAAGCTGGTCTGATACATTTTACCTGCAGTGACACATTGTAACAAAGCCACAGTGCTGGAAAGAAATCTGTTCCCCTGCTGGGTTTGTAGCGAAGGCTTCCATTCACTGACATGAACGAGGAACAGGAATACAGAGCGTGTTGCAAGCGTGTAACAGATGCAGATTGGGGCTTATTCACAAAGCATTTACCGTCATCAATTCAAGAATTCACCTGCAAGATAAAAAACAAATAATTTCCGTCGCGGGCGCCACGCATGTTGTCTGACCTTGCATGCCCTTACACTGCGCGCCGTCCGCTCCTTCGTGAAAACAGTCGAGAAAAGGACATGCAGCCATTTTAGTTTTTTCCACACAGATGGTGGGGAGGCGCGAAGGAACCGCCATAAACACGAAGGGAACGTTCACACGGCGAAGGGGCTGAAGAAATCCAAGTCAGGATCTGCAGGCGAAGCGCCTGCGTTTAATGCATTTGGCGCACATTTCACGCATATTTTGAAATCCCATTGATTTCTTTGACAAAACGAAGATAGACGCGAGCGGATGTGCGTTCAGGACAGTTCCCATTACAGACCAGCGGGAGGCGCACTGTAAGCATGTCTCAGGGTGGAGTGCGCCATGCGGACATACCTGAATACTAATACTGGAACACATGGAACCAAAGCCGCCCTCCTGATTGGCCCTTGATGTTCGCACTCTTTGTTTACCTTTAGCACATGTTCAGTCGTCTCTCGGATCGGGACGGACCGGATGTTTGGGACGTTGCGTAACGCGGTGATTAGCTGCACTTTATGTAATGGCAGATGTTTCTATATATAACGCCATGTTGTGTCCCGGACGCGGCGGCTTATCGCCGGGAACAATGTAGATTTGGTCCATGTGATTATGACTTCTGTCCGGGTTATTTATGTCCCTCTGGTGATGGCGTGGGAAGGACGCGGGCCGAGTTACCCCGGGGCGGAAGGTCCTGACAGGGCCCCGGGGACGGCCACTAGATCCAGGGACTGCTCTCCCTCATATATGGGACCCGCAGGACGTCCGGCCAGTAAGAGACGCCCGATATTTGCCCACAGAGGGTCTTTGGTGTTATCCATGGCACTCAGGTGGTTCTTGCCTCCGCACCCCAAACTCTTAGGCCGTGTTCACATCTTAGCTCCATCATGGCTGCTGAATGCTGAAGATGCCAGAAGTGGCGGATCCAGCATACGCCGGACGTGAATGGCGCCTGACGATAATGGGGTTCGGCGGTGGTCTGGCATGCTACCATCTCCAATAGTCCCACTGAGCCGATTCCAGCAGTAGTGCCCGTTGTGACTGTGGAGGGTCACTCCTGTTCTCGTTCTCATCAGGGGCCCCAGCGGTCGGACCCCCGGTTATCAGCTGGTTATCCCCCATATTATGGAGAGGAAATAATTTCATTTGAAGGGACCACCCCTTTAAGAGGAACTAAACTTTCAAAACACCTTTGATGTGGGGCTTTAACTAGTGGGGGTCCGGCGGCGCTGCAACCCTCCTCCATCACCAAAATGAGGGGGCAGAAGCGCTCATGTGGGCGCTGGGCCCGGTTTGGGAGTCAATAGAAAGGCTATGAGTCCGTACTGCGGCCGGCGCTCGGCTGAGGGGTTCGGCCGCTGACCGCATCCATCAAAACTTCTGACCTCTCAAAAGATTTTTGAAAGTATTTAGTTCTGCAGTGATCTCATCAGAGGTAATCGCTTTCAGAATCCAGCCGCCATGACGATCGGGTGATCGCCGCAGATCCGGCTCCAGGCACCCCCGCAGAGGGAAGCCTTTTCCGTGGCGGTGGTGGATACGCCTTTTCAGCTCCCTCGATGGTGATACTTCTAACTTCTGACCATCCGCCTACTATGAGCGCTGGAAGGGAAGGCGCTGCCGGCATTGGCACAACTCTTCTAGCTGTGGATGTCCATCATGAGGGGCTTTGATCGCACCTTAGGAATTAAGTTTACAACACGACCTGCTAATAGTTGTGCTCTGTGTGGAGAGCGGAGACCCCCGGAGCGCGGAGAGACCCCACATGTGGAGGAATGTAAGGGACGGGGATATAAAACAGGGACCCCCGTTACGCACTTGACAATTTTGAAAACTTCCAAACAGATCGCACTCCGATCACCGGACGCTGACATGGCTGCAGTTCCCCACATGGGCCTGCAGAGGGCGCAGCTTGCGGGGAGAGTGCTGGTTGTGTTAGAAGGAGCAGAATTTAACCCTTAATGATGCCCCTTGCTTTGGCCTTCAGGACTTGGCAGTGTTTCCTTATTCCCCCAATCTAATGACTATCTTTTTTCAGGGGACGATTTGTATCTTTTTGCTACCGTTTTCGTATATTTGGTAGGGCGATGAAATACAGCGAAGCCGCCATGTTTTGGGTTTGGTCTTACAGCATTCACTGCCGTATTTGTAAAGCTCCCATAGACCTGGACGGGCGTTGTTGGTCCAAAATAGAAGGTGCTGCAAGTTTTTTGTCATGCGCAAAACGGAAGTAATAAGGACGCAAAATACGCCGGTGTGAATGAGCCCCGCGATGTTACCCCGCTGGTCAGTACAACTCCACCCGGCCGAGGACGGCACTTGTAGCCCTCAACATAGTGCAGGGCAATGAGGTCAGGCTGCTGCCTGCGAGTCATCCGAGCCTGCATGGACCTAAAGCCAGCAGTCCCAGCGCCCCCTACAGCCCCACTTAGGTGCTGCCATCAGCACTGACTGTATCATGTAAAGAGTTAACCCAGTGTTTCGGAACTCCAGTCCTCCGGACCCCCACAGGTCACGTCTCCAGGACCTCCTATAGTAAGACCTCCCGTGGCAAAATCTGAGGACCGCAATAATTACATCACCTGTGTAACACTGAGGACATCCTGAAAACACGACCTGTGGGGGTCCCCGAGGACTGGAGGTGGGCACACTGGGTTAAACAGTCGCAGCACGGTTGCCTACGTTCCCAATGGTTAGAGCGGGGTGACGGCGCCGGCAGCCATTTTTGGGGGGTCTGACCTGTCTGGATTATCGCAGCTTTGTGGTGTTTAATGTACCTGATGGCTGTAATACAGCTGATAACAAGAAGCAATAGCTGCCCGTAACCTGCGGCTGCGCCGCTCAGGACCGCTCGCTGTGCTCGCCCCACGCGACCGTTAAGTAAACAGGTAAAAGTTTGCTGTTTTACAACCGATAGTTAAACTCTTTCATAGAGTAAATCCTGTGATCCGGCGGCGGCGCGAACACGTTCAGGGCACAGGTCAGGACTTGCCTGGTAAACGAGGCTCGGACGTTCTTAACCCTTAGGCTGCTCTCACACCGGCGTCTGGAAAAACGCTCACCAGCGTTTATGAACTCACCCCGTCGTTAAAAATCACTGAAACGCAGTAAAATAGAGCAGACGGCGTCCGAACGCTGTAAACAAATCGTCCTGTGGAGCCGTAAAACATGGCAGGAGAACGGGGAAGATACGGTGATGTTTAGTCGGTGGTTCAAGCACAAACATCAGCCGCGCCCTCACCCTCTCTCCATGCAGTTCAGATAAGACCGCTGGCCTGTGGCGCGGCACTCTGGAACCCGCTGGCCTGTGGCACTCTGGAACCCGCTGGCCTGTGGCGCTCTGGAACCCGCTGGCCTGTGGCGCTCTGGAACCTGCTGGCCTGTGGCGCTCTGGAACCTGCTGGCCTGTGGCGCTCTGGAACTCGCTGGCCTGTGGCGCTCTGAAACACGCTGACCTGTGGCGCTCTGGAACCCGCTGGCCTGTGGCGCTCTGGAACCCGCTGCCCTGTGGCGCTCTGGAACCCGCTGCCCTGTGGCGCTCTGGAACCCGCTGGCACGTGGCACTCTGGAACCCGCTGGCACGTGGCACTCTGGAACCCGCTGGCCTGTCGTGCGGTGCTCTGGGAGCCGATGACTAGTGGTTTAGCATTCCAGTCCTTGATGTAACCTTCGTTACCCGGCGGCTGGTCTTGAAGGTTCCTGGACCTGCAGCTCCAGTAATGCGGCTTACCCCCCCATGTAGCACTATAGTGCGGTGTTAGACATCCCCTGTGTATTCACACCTTGCTTCAGGGCTACATGGTTACATAGCTGCACTAAAGGGTATGGCCCATAGGGGGCAGTGCGGTCTCTCTGGAAGGCGCTCTCAGGACTGTTCCCACCTTACAACACAATGGAATCCGGCAGGACGAGTTCAGAGAATGTCACCTTTGTTAGCCGAGGAATTTGCTCTCAGTGACTCAAGTACGGCCGGAGCGACTTGTGCGTCTTCTGGGCCCGGCTGCCAGGATCTGGTGAGACTTGGTGTACATACAGCGTTTCAGCGCAGTTCTAGCGCTATAGACGGTCTCAACCTTCAGGTCTCTTTCTTGAGAGCCGAGCAGCCAATCACAGGACAGCCCGGCCGCGGTCAGCCGCTCTCACCGCGGGTGTTGGGAACAATGTCGCAGGATAAGGACATGGCGACTCTGCGACCGCTCACACAACCCGAGAGCACTTTATACCCCTGCCATCTTGCAGTCCTACATAACGTTATACAACCGTGCTGCCGCGGCCAACAGACCTCAAAACATTCAACCCGCTGGTTTTTGTGATCTGTCCGTCGTCGTTGCAGCAACTTGTGAGTCGCAACACAACTGCACCGCGTTCTCTGAGACGGCGGACTACATGGTGAGCGGGAGGCGGTGCGACCAGCCGCGGTCCTCGTATAGCCTTACGCGATGGGACAGAGATACAGAACTCTATACTAGAAGGCCAAGTTCACACAAGTGTTTATACACCCGTCCTCCGGCTGCGGCTCCATAGGCGCCCCCCCCCCCCCCCCTTATGTCCGTTTTTTACTTCTGTGTGTCGACTGTTTCTCATATCTGTATATAAAGTAATGTTTTCCCCGTGAACTGCAGACGGACACGGAGGGCGCCAGCGTGCTGTTTATTCTGCGTCCCCGCTGACTGGATCAGAGGCGATCTGTAAAAAATCTGCGGATGTGTGGATTGGCACATTGACTACACCGAACGATCGCGGCATTCGGAATGCCTGTTAATAACAGGTCGCTCCACCTTTCTGGGCGATCACAGCTTTCAGGCATTGGGAACAGATTCTACACGTTGGTGAACATCCTCCATACTCGGCCCGCCCCATGCCCGCTGCAGCCGCTCCGGCAGTTGGGCACGGTTTGTGGATAAGTGGGAGCAGATCTCGCAGCCCTTTCCAGCAGATCCCAAGCGTGTCCAATGGGGTTACAGTCCGATGAGTTTGGGGGCCGGCAGTGTGGAGGATTCATTGTCATGTTCCTCCAACCTCTCCCTAGTGATCCGAGTTCGATGACATGGAGCGTTGTGCTGGTGAAGGATGGCACCGTGGTGGGGAAGACTTCCTGAAGATATGGGTGCAGATGGTTAGCTAGCCGGTCCCTGTGGTGTTCACCATTCAAGGACTGCGGTATGATGACCAGCGCCTACATGGTCTGCCATTGTAGTGTCCCAGAACACCATCCTGGTCCCCTCCATAAATGTCATACATGTTTGTCCTATGTAGATGCACTCTGCAAAGCCTGTCCTGTCATATCCAGTGTGTGTTGCACAACTGCGGCGCTTGAGAGGTTAACTGTAATAAAATCATTGTCGGCATGTAGATATAACAGTTTGTCCTTTCATGTGATACAAGTGAGGTGATAAATGGGAACCTTAGAAAGCGGGAAGAGGAGTTCTGTCTTCAATCTGCGAGTGCGATCTTGTTCAGGGACCCAAGAGAGTGCTAACACAGAGCCGCATGGGAGCACCTTCAGTTTCCATGTAGGTGAAGATGGAGGAAGAGGAGCGACATCCCGTAGCGAGTGAAGTGCAGATGTGAATGGAGTGAGTCCCACCATCAGAGAGAGAGAGCCCTACAATAATTCTGTACAGGTACCAATTCACACTACAGGCTTTTCCTGTGCGGCCGGCCAGATTTAGGATCACCGCACAGAGGTACACGACTGAGCTACACCCACATGCCTGCCATGCGGGGTGTTATTGTGTAAGTCTTCCTGTAAATAATTGTCTGCTAGAGAGTCTGCAGAGTGACTTCTACCCCTCTTCCTCCTCTGGGGTGCTCCCAGTCCAGGACCGGTGACATACAGATAATGTGGACTATAGGACCGGTTTCATCCTGTGTATCCTCCCTACCTCTGAGCTCTAGCCTGCTGGCTTTGAGAGTGAATTGTACCTGCCTTGCTTTGAATACCTGTGTTGTAAAGTTCATTCATTAAGTAAAGTTATACCGGGCCCTAACCGTTCCCAGGGACCCAAGGTACTATACACAAGTTTCTGTGTTTATTCTCCGCCGCGTAGCATACCAGTGTGTGGGAACGGTGGCGTCACGAGTGATAAGTACTACTACCCCCATCATCCTGTTTATTGGCATTCCCTATCATAGGGGTGTCGAAGCTGGCCTGCGATCCTGCTCTGGCCTTGGCTACATGTCATCCTCCCGGGACCAGAGCCTGGTAAGTGCCGCCATGACACGTCAGCACTTATCCCTCCCAGTTAGCCAGGTGCCCAGGGTCACCCCTCTGGGGTATTGCACCGTCACTGTTGGCACGACACCGGTGAGCCCACGTGTGCAGCCATTTCAGCACTGTAATGGGGAACGAGGCTTCTCCTTTTTGGAGACATTGGGGGTGTTACCTCTTGGGACATTTGTGGTATCCAGCTGACTGATCCGCCATAAGCCTTCACTTTTCATCCAGGTTCAGTAAATGAGATGGATGGTAGCAGAGGTGCAAAATCTGTAGTCGGCCCTCACCCACTGTGTGCCACTTATTGTGCTGGTTCTTTTCATGTGGTGGGATTTTGCGCCCCTTAGAACCAGGTCTGGGTACAGCAGGCGCCTGGGTACCACGTCTGGCTGCAGCCTGATGCCAGTTGGGCTCTCGGGGTTTCGGGAGTCATTAGTGGAATAGTCCCTGTTGTAGCAGAGTATGTGATCCCCTGGAAGGGAGTGTTGGCTTTTGGCCGCCATTTAGACGATGCCGTGGTCGTGTCATTATGTCCTCAGGAGTGACGGCGGCGCTGCGTCCGGGGGGCTGTGGTTCGGGAAAGGTCCTGTGCCTGAGCTGCCGACGCTGCCCCATCCGCTGTGCAGACATCACAATCATTCCCATCACTTGTTCCTACATCCGTCCTGATACGTCGTCAGCGTTATGCAGATATGGCGCACATCAACACGCGTGCCGCGAGGACTAATGGCTGACACGGCTGCATACAGATCAGGCTAGAGCGCCGTCACCTTCCTGCGCTCCCGGCTGCGGCATCCCCTAAGATGCCTTCTCAGAGCTCCTTAAGCTATCACATGCAGCATCAAGACCCACGGCGGCCGGATGTTGTCTGTAGGGGGCGCTCCACATGTTCTTGGGTTTTGCGCTGTCTTTCCCCCCTTTCTTGCATCATTTCAGCCCCTGGCAGGTCTTCCCGGACGCAGCGAGCTCCGGCGTTGGTTTCATCTGTTCCTTATAAGAAAACGTCGGTGAGCAGAAGAAAATATCAGTTCAGGGACTTCCTTCTACAAGCTTCGTATAACACCACAAAACACTGCAGGAGCCGCGCTGCGCGTTCACACAAGGACAGCGGCCATGGAGAAATCTGCTTGTTTAACCCCTTCCTGGCCTCGGACTGAATTGTACATCCTGTCTGGGAAGGCATTCCCACGAATGGACAGACATTTACATCCTATGGATGTCGTGGGCTCAGAAGCCGTGACTAACAGCCGGCGTCCTGCTGCAACAGCAGGGATCGGTGAGAACACCGATCCCCGCTGTTATAGGTGATGGGCTTACCAACAGCACTGTAATAGCCCCTTCAGCCGAGTCCATGCACAGCCACAGGAGAAATTATGAACCACAATTCCACATCAATCGCCAACATAAAGAAGATTCAGTAGTGGTGGTGCATACAATTATTCAAATCTTTATTCCTTCATGCTTAAAGGAGATGCTTTGACCTAAAAAGGTCTTTATCAAGCTCAAATTGATCATTGAGAAGGGAACTCCCTCTATGATGTCATCGACCCTCTTCCATTGTATGTGAATGAGTTGCCTTGGCAACTGGATGCCAGACGCTGCGTCCGGGCCCGCCCTGAGCTGTGATTGCTATAAGAAGCGATAATGCATTGCAGTATTGAAGAGCTGCAGTGTATTATCAGAGCGATCATAGCATCGCAGGTTCAAGTCTCCTGTAGGGACATAAAAAAATAAGAAAAAAAATACAAATAGTAAAAAAGAAACGTTGTTTCTCCTCTTTGTTTAAAAACATGTAAATACATAAATACTCCCGTTTGGTTTTGTTGCTTCTGTATTACTATAGCTACGTACCAGGCTAGTCGTATCTTACTGTAGTTTTTGCGCACGCAGGGCCGGTTCATTTGTGCGCAGCAGTTGAACACGCCGTAATGTAAATGGCTACTTAGTTCCAGATGTGCTCTTTTTATCACAGCGCTTTGCACATCGCATTGACCCCCCCCCCCCCTCTATAGACTTCTATGGGAACCATCGGTGCAGAAAAGCACAACAATAGAGATGGAACTGCGAACAAACCCCGTGACATCAATGGACTCTACTATCTGCGTTCTGCATGCGCAAATGTTGCACACATAAACGCGTCCGTGTGAAGGAGCCCGCAGTCCGTACGGGTTTTCAGTCCATGGACGGCTGGAATACCCTGCCAGCAAGCAGAGGTGATGAAGTGTTTGAAGCAGTCTTATGGCGGCTTCACACGACCAGATGCACAATGACGTTCGCCGCAGCGCATAGTACTGTGGTTTTTGCGCACGCACGGCCAGGTCACACGCAAGCGTAACCCAGGCTTTTCATGGTTTCATGGCTATTTGCAGCCTAATGAGTTCCAGATGCGTTCTTTTCCCTGCTTTTTGCGCCGTTTCACGCGCTTCCCCCTGCCTATTTGCGCTCCTCCTATGGACTTCTTTGGAACTTTTGCTGCTCAAAACATCAGATCCTACTTTTTCCCGTGCGCAAAAGGCGGTTATGAGAACGAACTTGTTGAAATTAATGGGTAATATTCCGTGTTTAGTGCGTGCAGATTAGATGTGCAAACACGGTTGTGTGAAGGGGAAGCCCTTAGAAAGTCGCAGAACTTCTCACTGCAGAAACCCCCGTGGTTTACAGCGGCGCGTGGAGCCCCCCCCCCTCGCGGGGTCACGTGTGACGTCAGCGCACAATTGTCATGCAGATGGGCTTGTTAATCTGGAGGTGAATGACAACACGTAACGCTGCGTGCGGCGGGTGGGCGAGCCTGGTGGGCTAGTGACTGCGCTGAGTGCAGGCTGCATACAGTTGTGCCCCTCGCATCGCTGCCACATTCAGGTTTACCTAATTCTCCTGCCTGACACCATCGGGGCGAGAGGAAAGTCACCCGTGTGAATTAACCCTTTAGAAACAATGGGTTACTGCATCGCGCGAGGCCTGCGGGCGCGTTACGTTTATCCATCGGATTTTGAGTCATCTTCTAATCAGTTTAATAGACTTTCCTCGGACCATCTGCTAATCTGGCGCCTGCGAGGTCTCTGATGTCGGATTAGGGGACTTCACTGTAAGATCTGCCTGGCAGCGCTCTTTACCCTTTTACCTTATCGACCGGCATTCCACAAGCGGCAGATAAGGAGCGCGGCGTCCGGGAAGCTGAGGCCCCGTCAATGTCTGATTCCTTGGAATTATCCCGGACGAGGCGCCCGTTCACACTGGAGGCGGAGCGCGCCGCGGAGCGCGCCGCGGAGCGCAGTAAGCAGCCGCCATAGACGATCACCGGCCTCTTTACACAGAACAATAACCAAATGCCTCGCCGTTCGTTGTTCCGGCGGCTCCGGCATTTACACAGCGATTACCTCGCGATCCGGCAAGAACCCGAATGATACAAGAGGCGTGACTGGAACAACAAGACGAACCTCGTACTGCTCTTTAGGGGGCTACACACCTGCTTTGGGGGGTCTGCGTTCGTGCTGTGTTCAGGAAGCAGCTAATGGGAATCCCCGCGGTCGAATGGTTCCATCTCTGGACAGGAACGAACAGCGCCGGACGGACCCCGTTGACAATAATGGGGTCCGCCTTTTTCCATGCAGCTGGCTGGCTTTTGGGCGCAGATGTGAAACCACCGTTAGTTATGTAGCGCCCTAGGGCTCCTTCACACGGGCGTATATGCATGTGTAATATGCAGATAATATAACCCATTTCCGTATTGATAAGGAACGGCGAGTTGTGCGTTCGGACACGTTAGTTGGAGCCCCAGCGTTGTATTCAGCTGACTGTGCAGCCTGTTGGTCAGAACGATTCCTGACATCCTCCTCCGACCCCTTTCAGTGATGAGTTGTTTCCGTCCACAGGATCCCCTTCGCTGGATGTTTTCCTCGATCGCGCCATTCTCTGTATACGCTCCACACCATTACATAAGAAGCCCGCACCCGCAGTTGGCGGTGAGACCCCCGCTAGTCTGACACCGATGACCGGCCTCGATGGAAGTCACTGAGATCGCTGGATTTTCCATCTAATGTGGATTCACACTGAAACTGATCCACAGAAGACTTGTCACGTGATTTTATGCTCCGGGGTCACAGGGAGAATTACCATACAGGGGGCGTCAATCGTGAGAAAGACGGGGCTGTAATACAGAGCTGGGGGGTCTAATAAAGGGGCCTGTTATAGATAGTCTGTTTCCAGGGGGAACGAGTAAAACTGTGGATGCAGCTTTGGATGTAAGCGGAGTATAAGGAATTCTGTAACCAGTAAGCAGGGTTACTCGAGATTTTCTGCCGATAAGGTGTGCTCTGCGGAGGAGGCTGGTCTACTACTGATTTCACAGTCACACTTGTCTGCGGAGCTTACACTCATGTCCCAAGAAGCAGGATGAGCCGGCCTGTGACCGGACTAGTTGGGGAAGCTTCACACATAGCAGCAAAATCTGCATCATTTCTGTATCAAAAACGATCATTGATGCATTTTTTGACTAGAAATCAGTTGTAAATCTGCCGCTCGTCTCGGCTCACAATCAGCGCCCCCTCGCTGCAGCACACAGATCCGCCTCGCATCACCTGACCGGGGACCGCAGCGCTAAGTAGTACACCTCAGTGAGGCCACGCTGTGCGCTGCAGGCGCCGCTGATCGCCAGGTTACAGGAGTATTTGCACCAACGGGATTCGGACCGTTTTTGATGTGAAAATGCTGCAGATTTTACCGTGGAATTCTCGGCTGTGGAGAATCCGCAGCATTTCCGTTACGTGTGACCACACCCAGAAGCCGTCGCTGTGGGCGGTCCAAGGACATGTCTACACAGTGCGGACCCGCCATTTACAGTAGCAGCAACGGGGATAAGATTTTCAAAATCTCATTCGCACCCTGCAGAAAAAATCTGCACAAAACTTAAATTGACACGCAGTGCGGAAAGTAACGATGTGGTGAATGGAGCACCAGGGGCTGCGATGCAGACTTTCAGCTGCCAGACGAGTCCCCCATGGAGCCGGACGTGTGGCTCTCGTAGTCTCGGGCCCGTGGAGCCGGACGTGTGGCTCTCGGAGTCTCGGGCCCGTGGAGCCTGACGCTTGGCTCTCGGAGTCTCGGGCCCGTGGAGCCGGTCGCTTGGCTCTCGGAGTCTCGGGCCCGTGGAGCCGGACGTGTGGCTCTCGGAGTCTCGGGCCCGTGGAGCCGGACGTGTGGCTCTCGGAGTCTCGGGCCCGTGGAGCCGGACGTGTGGCTCTCGGAGTCTCGGGCCCGTGGAGCCGGACGTGTGGCTCTCGGAGTCTCGGGCCCGTGGAGCCTGACGCTTGGCTCTCGGAGTCTCGGGCCCGTGGAGCCGGTCGCTTGGCTCTCGGAGTCTCGGGCCCGTGGAGCCGGACGTGTGGCTCTCAGAGTCTCGGGCCCGTGGAGCCGGACGTGTGGCTCTCGGAGTCTCGGGCCCGTGGAGCCTGACGCTTGGCTCTCGGAGTCTCGGGCCCGTGGAGCCGGTCGCTTGGCTCTCGGAGTCTCGGGCCCGTGGAGCCGGACGTGTGGCTCTCGGAGTCTCGGGCCCGTGGAGCCGGACGTGTGGCTCTCGGAGTCTCGGGCCCGTGGAGCCGGACGTGTGGCTCTCGGAGTCTCGGGCCCGTGGAGCCGGACGTGTGGCTCTCGGAGTCTCGGGCCCGTGGAGCCGGACGTGTGGCTCTCGGAGTCTCGGGCCCGTGGAGCCGGACGTGTGGCTCTCGGAGTCTCGGGCCCGTGGAGCCGGACGTGTGGCTCTCGGAGTCTGGGGCCCGTGGAGCCGGACGTGTGGCTCTCGGAGTCTCGGGCCCGTGGAGCCGGACGTGTGGCTCTCGGAGTCTGGGGCCCGTGGAGCCGGACGTGTGGCTCTCGGAGTCTCGGGCCCGTGGAGCCGGACGTGTGGCTCTCGGAGTCTCGGGCCCGTGGAGCCGGACGTGTGGCTCTCGGAGTCTCGGGCCCGTGGAGCCGGACGTGTGGCTCTCGGAGTCTCGGGCCCGTGGAGCCGGACGTGTGGCTCTCGGAGTCTCGGGCCCGTGGAGCCGGACGTGTGGCTCTCGGAGTCTCGGGCCCGTGGAGCCGGACGTGTGGCTCTCGGAGTCTCGGGCCCGTGGAGCCGGACGTGTGGCTCTCGGAGTCTCGGGCCCGTGGAGCCGGACGTGTGGCTCTCGGAGTCTCGGGCCCGTGGAGCCGGACGTGTGGCTCTCGGAGTCTCGGGCCCGTGGAGCCGGACGTGTGGCTCTCGTAGTCTCGGGCCCGTGGAGCCGGACGTGTGGCTCTCGGAGTCTCGGGCCCGTGGAGCCGGACGTGTGGCTCTCGGAGTCTCGGGCCTGTGGAGCCGGACACATGGCTCTCGGAGTCTCGGGCCCGTGGAGACGGATGTGTGGCTCTCGGAGTCTCGGGCCCGTGGAGCCGGACGTGTGGCTCTCGGAGTCTCGGGCCCGTGGAGCCGGTCGCTTGGCTCTCGGAGTCTCTGGCCCGTGGAGCCGGACGTGTGGCTCTCGGAGTCTCGGGCCCGTGGAGCCGGACGTGTGGCTCTCGGAGTCTCGGGCCCGTGGAGCCGGACGTGTGGCTCTCGGAGTCTCGGGCCCGTGGAGCCGGACGTGTGGCTCTCGGAGTCTCGGGCCCGTGGAGCCGGACGTGTGGCTCTCGGAGTCTCGGGCCCGTGGAGCCGGACGTGTGGCTCTCGGAGTCTCGGGCCCGTGGAGCCGGACGTGTGGCTCTCGGAGTCTCGGGCCCGTGGAGCCGGACGTGTGGCTCTCGGAGTCTCGGGCCCGTGGAGCCGGACGTGTGGCTCTCGGAGTCTCGGGCCCGTGGAGCCGGACGTGTGGCTCTCGGAGTCTCGGGCCCGTGGAGCCGGACGTGTGGCTCTCGGAGTCTCGGGCCCGTGGAGCCGGACGTGTGGCTCTCGGAGTCTCGGGCCCGTGGAGCCGGACGTGTGGCTCTCGGAGTCTCGGGCCCGTGGAGCCGGACGTGTGGCTCTCGGAGTCTCGGGCCCGTGGAGCCGGACGTGTGGCTCTCGGAGTCTCGGGCCCGTGGAGCCGGACGTGTGGCTCTCGGAGTCTCGGGCCCGTGGAGCCGGACGTGTGGCTCTCGGAGTCTCGGGCCCGTGGAGCCGGACGTGTGGCTCTCGGAGTCTCGGGCCCGTGGAGCCGGACGTGTGGCTCTCGGAGTCTCGGGCCCGTGGAGCCGGACGTGTGGCTCTCGGAGTCTCGGGCCCGTGGAGCCGGACGTGTGGCTCTCGGAGTCTCGGGCCCGTGGAGCCGGACGTGTGGCTCTCGGAGTCTCGGGCCCGTGGAGCCGGACGTGTGGCTCTCGGAGTCTCGGGCCTGTGGAGCCGGACACATGGCTCTCGGAGTCTCGGGCCCGTGGAGACGGACGTGTGGCTCTCGGAGTCTCGGGCCCGTGGAGCCGGACGTGTGGCTCTCGGAGTCTCGGGCCCGTGGAGCCGGACGTGTGGCTCTCGGAGTCTCGGGCCCGTGGAGCCGGACGTGTGGCTCTCGGAGTCTCGGGCCCGTGGAGCCGGACGCAAGGCTTTCGAAGTCTCGGCCCGTGGAGCCGGATGTGTGGCTCTCGGAGTCTCGGGCCCGTGGAGCCAGACGCAAGGCTTTCGAAGTCTCGGGCCCGTGGAGCCAGACGCAAGGCTTTCGAAGTCTCGGGCCCGTGGAGCCTGACGCTTGGCTCTCGGAGTCTCGGGCCCCGTACATTGCAGGAATGCGCTCTACATTTACAGTTATCAATGCTGCAAAACAGGATCTTCCACATTTCTGCATAACTCGTCTCCTGTACAATGAGAAGTTGAATTCCTGACTCAGCTGAGTTTCTGCAGAATGAGGGGCCAAAGGTTGGTGTGTGCAGGCGCAGTATTCGGCAGGCCTCAGCAGGGAGCTGCATGCACCACGCTCCCGAGTCAGCAGGTAGAGGCATTCCTTCCTGGCACTACACCCACAAGCAGAGGCACCAGGGGGAGATGAAGAATAGGGTGCAGACTGTTGCAAGAGAGCATTGCATCCAGGTCTATGTGGGGTGCGCAGGCAATACACAACACGATGCACGAAATACAGCACAAAACCGCAAGGAGAAGAAGATCTGGGTATTAGTGTATCTTGTCGCCACCAGGAAGCTAGGGGTTTGAGAAGACTTGGATGCAGGCAAGTCCTGTCACACCCCTAGCTCCCGATTGGCTAGTTGTCAAAGGTCCTAGCAGCACACTGTTTAGTACATGCTAGGCGTACAAGATACAGTAATACCTGCATCCACCACAGCTGTTCACCAATTATGTTAAAACTTGAGCCGGCGGGGACACTCCCACGGGCTCCAGAGGTCAGCGCAGTGGTGCTGCAGGGAGCCACAGTGCCGACGCAGGGGACATTCACAGTGGGAAGAGTGACAGGGAGAAGCCGCTGGGAGCACAGTGCCGCTGGTGCAGCGCTGACCACACTAACTGTAGCGCTGCAAGGGTGACTAATAACAGCCTATCAGGAACAGGGGCGTCAACCCCCTGTCAAGCAGCAAGTAGCTGCACTCACTATTCTGCTGGTGGAGTCACTGAGTACATACATTACTTATCCTGTACTGCTCCTGAGTTACATCCTGTATTATACTCCAGAGCTGCACTCACTATTCTGCTGGTGGAGTCACTGTGTACATACATTACTTATCCTGTACTGCTCCTGAGTTACATCCTGTATTATACCCCAGAGCTGCGCTCACTATTCTGCTGGTGGAGTCACTGTGTACATACATTACTTATCCTGTACTGCTCCTGAGTTACATCCTGTATTATACCCCAGAGCTGCGCTCACTATTCTGCTGGTGGTCACTGTGTACATACATTACTTATCCTGTACTGCTCCTGAGTTACATCCTGTATTATACTCCAGAGCTGCACTCACTATTCTGCTGGTGGAGTCACTGTACATACATTACTTATCCTGTACTGGTCCTGAGTTACATCCTGTATTATACCCCAGAGCCGCACTCACTATTCTGCTGGTGGAGTCACTGTGTACATACAATTCTTATCCTGTACTGACCCTGAGTTACGGTAGCTCTACACAAAGTGATTATCGCCTAGACTATCTCTGGACACACTGAATTCGGGCTATAGTCGTCCCATGTACAAGCGGCCGCTGGCAGCACAGGGCGATACATCATGTGTTTGTTGGGGTAACTTTCTTTTTAGGGCACCTAAACCAAGAGATTGTTGACACATGGCAGCAGGAGTCGTTGAGTCTTTGAGCGACGGCCCGCTGACTGTGGATGGCAGAGATCTCCGGCACTCCGCCTCCGCTCACAGAACGACTATTGCTCCTGTGTAAGAGCGCCGTAGTGATAGTCGCTGGGACAGCTGCCTGGTGCCTATGCGCCTCACAGTCATCCTGCGTGAACCTTTGCATCCTGTATTAGACTTCCTGTCTGACTTACAGGTTTTGCTCTGGACATCTTCCATCTGAATGCTCTGCTTACACCGGGTGCTGTTTTCTGGTTGGATGTATCAGATGCTGGTTGCCTCGAAGATGGAAATTAATAGAAACAAGGTTGATTGGAGAGCAGAGTTCGCACCGTTGGTCTCTCTGTGCCCGATTACAGCCAGGGGCTCCGATGAAACTGCTTTTGGCTAATTGAAAAGAACCCTGTGATGGAAATGCAGAGCGCAGACCAACAGATGGTGCCAAGGCGGCACCCTACATAGCCTGTTCTTAGGAACACCTGCTTGCCCAATTACCAGGCTGTGTGACGCTGCACCCGATGAGACGACAAATGGGGGACACAGAATCTTGTACAATCGTTCGCCCCCCCCCCCTACATTCTGAATCGCCGTACGTAAATGCCAGGTAAACAAGCGCCAATGGAGTCCTGTGAAAACACCATGGTGCAGCTGTGATGGGCAGATTGCCCTATTAACATCCTCTGAGCATCACTAACAATAAGGGACCTGCTATGCGCCCGGCTCTCTTCAGCTCCCCAAACCCTCACCAGCGCCCCCCTTTGGCCATAAACAAAGGAAACACAGTCAACTTTTAGAAAAAAGTTAGTGTCAGCTTCATATACATCCAACTTACAGGGACCCCCACATCCAATTCTGCACTGTCCCCCTGGGAGTGGCCAGGCCCCACCTGCTGCACTGCTCATGAAACTAGTCAAGCTGGTCATGCGCACTTTCGCCCCCCCCCCCCCCCCCCCTCCCCGATGCCATGCGAGTCTCGCCCAAACTTTTGCATGGCTTCCTCAACTCAACAAGCAGAGCTCTGGCATCAACAGCAATTTGATTCACTTTGCGAGTCGGTCGGATAGCTTTTACCCCAGGGAGAAAGCGCCCTTCTGGGAGGAGCATCATTTGTCCCCCAGTTCTGTCGCTGACAACAGTACTGCAGGGAATGGTGAGACTCTTGTAGTGCCATCCTAAGGGCGGTGCCACGATGCCACCATCACAAGTAGGGCTTCTCTGCTATCGCCCTACTGTTTCTGGACCTGGCTGGTCTCCCACCATACCGGCAGACTGTCTTGTAGGGTGTTGATGGATATCTGATAGTTGCCCCCATCCACCCTGTAAAGCCCTTGAGGTTTGAAACTTATTAGGTCATGGCTGACCACTAACCCCCCATGAAGTTTAGCCAAGTTACTGATGGCTCTATTTACTTTCCTCCTACTTCAGTCTATGGCTGGCAGCGATCCTGTGAACCTCCATTGTTGGCTTTGTACTACTGGCGACCATATGACCTAGATGCCGTTACTAGTGGTGGCATATAAGAGTTTGTCAGTCCGGGATTGGCTTAGAAGTGGGGATGACTAATAGTGAGACGGTGCGGTTGGACCGCCGGCGTCTCCAGTAATTTCCTCCAATGACACCAGTACTTCAGGACATCGACCTGTGCTACAAAGGATTACAATGTCCATGTGAGATGGCCTTATCCATACACAATGCCCAGTAACGAGTGCCAGGGGCCCGTCCTCACCCCAGCCAGTCAGTGCGGCCTCTCCCTGTGGCCCCATTGTTCCTGAATGTTTGGTTTAATTGGGATAAGCAGGCGGTCTTCAGGGTTTCGGATGAGTAGTCACAGTGGGAGAGGCTTTGATGGGCTGAGCTTCTAATCAGTGTGATGGACTTACAATGGTTGGTGAAGCAGAGGGCCGTTGTGCCGCTCCGGGGTCTGAGACCCTCGCTACTTCCTACATTTAGAATGAGAAGCGTTTGCAGACAAGGAGTGGGAATTGTAATGAAAGTGCAGGAAACAATCATTTACACCCATTGTTGGCGCGTCTGTCCTGATTGTACTGGAGATATTAGAGGATCGAGGAGAAGAGCCGGCAGCGAGCAGCAATGATCCCCGCGTCCGATCCCTGGCCTGAAGCATCCGAAAGGTGCTGAATTATCAGATTCTCCAGACTCCCGGCTGCTTACCAGCACGACCCTTAGAGTTCTAGACCTTTGGCGAGGCTGCCCGGCTTCTGGAACACTACACCGACCGCCCCTCTATTACCCCATCTAGTAGTAAATACACTGACCGCCCCTCTATTACCCCCATCTAGTAGTAAATACACTGACCTCCCCTCTATTACCCCATCTAGTAGTACACATACACCGACCGCCCCTCTATTACCCCATCTAGTAGTGCACATACACCGACTGCCCCTCTATTACCCCCATCTAGTAGCACACACCGACCGCCCCTCTATTACCCCATCTAGTAGTAAATACACTGACCGCCCCTCTATTACCCCCATCTAGTAGTAAATACACTGACCTCCCCTCTATTACCCCATCTAGTAGTACACATACACCGACCGCCCCTCTATTACCCCATCTAGTAGTACACATACACCGACCGCCCCTCTATTACCCCATCTAGTAGTGCACATACACCGACCGCCCCTCTATTACCCCCATCTAGTAGCGCACATACACCGACCGCCCCTCTATTACCCCATCTAGTAGTAAATACACCGACCGCCCCTCTATTACCTCCATCTAGTAGTGCACATACACCGACCGCCCCTCTATTACCCCCATCTAGTAGCGCACATACACCGACCGCCCCTCTATTACCCCCATCTAGTAGTAAATACACTGACCTCCCCTCTATTACCCCATCTAGTAGTACACATACACCGACCGCCCCTCTATTACCCCATCTAGTAGTAAATACACCGACCGCCCCTCTATTACCCCATCTAGTAGTGCACATACACCGACCGCCCCTCTATTACCCCATCTAGTAGCACACATACACCGACCGCCCCTCTATTACCCCCATCTAGTAGCGCACATACACCGACCGCCCCTCTATTACCCCCATCTAGTAGCACACATACACCGACCGCCCCTCTATTACCCCCATCTAGTAGCACACATACACCGACCGCCCCTCTATTACCCCCATCTAGTAGGGCACATACACCGACCGCCCCTCTATTACCCCCATCTAGTAGGGCACATACACCGACCGCCCCTCTATTACCCCCATCTAGTAGCCCACATACACCGACCGCCCCTCTATTACCCCCATCTAGTAGTGCACATACACCGACCGCCCCTCTATTACCCCCATCTAGTAGCACACATACACCGACCGCCCCTCTATTACCCCATATAGTAGCGCACATACACCGACCGCCCCTCTATTACCCCATCTAGTAGCCCACATACACCGACCGCCCCTCTATTACCCCCATCTAGTAGTGCACATACACCGACCGCCCCTCTATTACCCCCATCTAGTAGCGCACATACACCGACCGCCCCTCTATTACCCCCATCTAGTAGCACACATACACCGACCGCCCCTCTATTACCCCCATCTAGTAGCACACATACACCGACCGCCCCTCTATTACCCCCATCTAGTAGTGCACATACACTGACCGCTCCTCTATTACCCCCATCTAGTAGCGCACAAACACCGACCGCCCCTCTATTACCCCCATCTAGTAGCGCACATACACCGACCGCCCCTCTATTACCCCCATCTAGTAGTGCACATACACCGACCGCCCCTCTATTACCCCCATCTAGTAGCACACATACACCGACCGCCCCTCTATCACTCCCATCTAGTAGCACACATACACCGACCGCCCCTTTATTACCCCCATCTAGTAGCGCACATACACCGACCGCCCCTCTATTACCCCCATCTAGTAGCGCACATACACCGACCGCCCCTCTATATTCCCCAATATAGTAGCGCACATACACCGACCGCCCCTCTATTACCCCCATCTAGTAGCGCACATACACCGACCGCCCCTCTATTACCCCATCTAGTAGCGCACATACACCGACCGCCCCTCTATTACCCCATCTAGTAGTGCACATACACCGACCGCCCCTCTATTACCCCCATCTAGTAGTGCACATACACCGACCGCCCCTCTATTACCCCCATCTAGTAGCGCACATACACCGACCGCCCCTCTATTACCCCCATCTAGTAGGACACATACACCGACCGCCCCTCTATTACCCCCATCTAGTAGCGCACATACACCGACCGCCCCTCTATTACCCCCATCTAGTAGCGCACATACACCGACCGCCCCTCTATTACCCCATCTAGTAGTGCACATACACTGACCACCCCTCTATTACCCCATCTAGTAGCGCACATACACCGACCGCCCCTCTATTACCCCATCTAGTAGTGCACATACACCGACCGCCCCTCTATTACCCCCATCTAGTAGCGCACATACACCGACCGCCCCTCTATTACCCCATCTAGTAGCGCACATACACCGACCGCCCCTCTATTACCCCATCTAGTAGTGCACATACACTGACCACCCCTCTATTACCCCCATCTAGTAGCGCACATACACCGACCGCCCCTCTATTACCCCATCTAGTAGTGCACATACACCGACCGCCCCTCTATTACCCCCATCTAGTAGCACACATACACCGACCGCCCCTCTATTACCCCCATCTAGTAGCGCACATACACCGACCGCCCCTCTATTACCCCCATCTAGTAGCACACATACACCGACCGC
The DNA here is from genome assembly GCF_035609145.1 of Eleutherodactylus coqui. NCBI lineage: Eukaryota > Metazoa > Chordata > Amphibia > Anura > Eleutherodactylidae > Eleutherodactylus > Eleutherodactylus coqui. The sequence continues at coordinate 3,934,069 of NC_089849.1, forward strand.
CCCTCTATTACCCCCCCATCTAGTGGCACACATACACCGACCGCCCCTCTATTACCCCCATCTAGTAGCGCACATACACCGCCCGCCCCTCTATTACCCCCATCTAGTAGCACACATACACCGACCGCCCCTCTATTACCGCCATCTAGTAGTGCACATACACCGACCGCCCCTCTATTACCGCCATCTAGTAGGGCACATACACCGACCGCCCCTCTATTACCGCCATCTAGTAGGGCACATACACCGACCGCCCCTCTATTACCGCCATCTAGTAGGGCACATACTCTGACCGCCCCTCTATTACCCCCATCTAGTAGCACACATACACCGACCGCCCCTCTATTACCGCCATCTAGTAGTGCACATACACCGACCGCCCCTCTATTACCCCCATCTAGTAGCGCACATACACCGACCGCCCCTCTATTACCCCCATCTAGTAGTGCACACACCGACCGCCCCTCTATTACCCACATCTAGTAGCGCACATACACCGACCGCCCCTCTATTACCCCCATCTAGTAGCGCACATACACCGACCGCCCCTCTATTACCGCCATCTAGTAGGATTGGACTCCTCTGGCCTCCAGCAGATCATCATGTTGTAGATCCCACTTGGTGATGAATTCCTCCTGCAGGAATACCGGCCCCTACGGACAGGAAGCTTCTTGTAGTCCCTGCAGATTAGATGGCGGTGCTGACATGTTCTGACTGGCTGACAGGAAGGGGTCAGCGATTCATGCTGCTTGCACCAAATTCTGCCCTCCCATCAGCACATAAATCTGGCCGCATCTGACCAGGAGATGTTTCTCCGCTGCTCAGTGATACAAGTTTTGCGCTCTTTTGCCCGCTGGAGTCTTTCTGTTTCTCTTAGACACAATGGCGCTGGAACTGGTCGCCTGCTGTTATACCATCCGTGCGGAGGAACGGCGAGTTGTGCGCTCGGACACGTTAGTTGGAGCTCCAGCGATGTATTCAGCTGACTGTGCAGCCTGTTGGTCAGAACGATTCCTGACATCCTCCTCCGACCCCTTTCAGGGATGAGTTGTTTCTGTCCGCAGGATCCCCTTTCGCTGGATGTTTTCCTCAATCGCGCCATTCTCTGTATGCTCCCCACACTGTTACATGAGAACCCCCCCGCCCCCCCGCGCGCGTGCGGTTGGCAGTGAGCCCCCGGCTAGTCTAGCACTGATGACCGGCCTCATTGGAAGTCGCTCCGATCGCTGGATCTTCCATCTAATGTGGATTCACACTGAAACTGATCCGCGGAAAACTTGTCACGTGACTCCGGGGTCACGGGGGGAATTACCCTACAGGGGGCGCCAATCATGAGAGCACCAGGGGCTCTGATAAAGGGACAGGGGCTCTGATAAAGGGGCGGGGGCTCTGATAAAGGGGCGGGGCTCTGATAAAGGGGCGGGGGCTCTTAAGGTGGTCACACAGATCGGACTAAATTTGATTAAGTAGACAATTTCAGCCAGAATGATTGTTCCTCGGATTCCATTTTATCCAGTAATGGTGGTTTTCGTTGACTGACGATGCGGCTTCGTCTCCTGGAGGTCGGCTACGTTTCAATTTATCGTCTGATAGTGGAATGAAAGCTCTTTCCTTCGCGGCGTCACTGAACACGAACTGCGGCCAACGCAGACGAGGATGTGAGCGGCTCCATCTGTGTAACAGTCGTTCCTTCAGCCATCGAGCGCCTTCTGTCTGATGTTTGTGGCCATCCAGCATCTCGCAGGCGTCTGACCCTCGCGTGGCTCCGCGGCCCCCCGTCACACAGGTGAGATGTTCATCCATAATGCCCACAAATGGATTTTCGCTGCGGAATTCGTGGCCAGACGCCCGCTGCGACTTCCGTAGCAATATCCGTCCACAGACACGCCATATTAGGAGATTCTTCCCTGCCCACAGGTGGAAATCATCTGCGGGGAGAATCGCAACGTGTTCTATTCGGCGCAGAAAAACCGCACAAACGGCTTCCACCGCAGTCAATGGTAGCCGCCCGTCCCACGGCACGGCCGCAGTGAGCACGGCAGAAGTATTCCCGTGTCACAGCCCAGCGCTGGCGCACCATGCCCTGCACTGCGCATGCACCCGGCTCGTTGGCTCGCGGCGGATCCGGACAGGTGTGTATGTGTCTCTGGGGGTCACTGCCGGGCACTGGGTCAGAATTCGACCCGGACGTGGGCATGAGGCCTAAACTGGGACCCCCGAGCAGGGAAACCAGTAAGCTTGGACAATGGGAGTTCGTACGTCTTCCTCATCAGGGGTCATTCTGGGAACGGCCACAGTGATTGGTTGGTTAATCCCTGAGATTATACCCGACGCCGTGAAGAGCTCCGCCTCCAGCGCTATATCTTCTGCTGGTGGCCTATAGTGGAATAACAATAGTGTACTTCAATAGGAAGGCGTGGATGTGCTACACAATGGTATGGCAGACGGGCCCTAAGGGGCCCCAGAGCATGGATTTTTTAATTTTGTGCTGTGGCCCCTGAAAAAGCGTAAAACCCAATTAAAAAGCTGAACAGTAGCCTGTGAGGAGCAGAAATTCGCTTTCCGTGCCTCTCTGAGGCCACTCTCACATATGCGTTCAGAAATCGCGCCATTTTTACCGCACTTTTGAGCAGCGTTTTTGAATGCATTTCACAGGGCTTTTTAACGCACTCCGTCGTTGTGATGGGTGATGAGGTGCTTTTAAGAGCCCTAAAACGCGCCAAAATAGAACACACAGCACTCAAAAATCACGGCGTTTCTAAGCGCAGGTCTGAGAAGCCCCCTTATAATTAATGGGAGCGCTGCACCGCGGTTAGTGCAGCGCTCGGGATGCCGCACTAATCACAGGAAAAAGTGGTGTGCGTGAGAGTGGCCTAAGTCCCGGGGACCGCCGCTATGACTGACGTAAGGGAAGCGTACTCGCAGCGGCCTCCTTCCCTAATACACGCATGAAGTTGTCCACCACTGCAGTCCTGGGCGGACGCTATTATTGCGGTGGCGTGTTCGTGAGCGGCGAAGCACCAATTCAGTGCAGATGTAATGCAGATAACTAGTAAGAGCGCCGCCCAATCAGAAGCTCAGTGTGAACAAGTGGGTTGGAATTTGGCGCAATCGCCTTGTTGGACCGGTATTCTCAAGGGACTCTCAACGCAGATTGGTACCTGAATCTCCGGCAGACAGTGGTGGGCGACTGCCTGGGTGGTCGGCCCGCCGTCGCAGGATGAGGCCACTGCTAGTATGGCTTCCTTATTTCAGTCCTCGCAGCAGTCCCGCGGGACTTAGAGAGACGCGGAAAGCGGATTTCTGCTCCTCACGTGCTGCTCTTCACCTGTGCAATTCGGTTTTGCTCTCTCTTACAGGGGCCACAAATCAAAATTGAACCCTATCTTCCGGGGCCCCCAGGGGCCCAAGCACTATACCATCATGTAGCACCTCTATGCCTTCCTATTCACATACACTATTGTAATTTCACCGCAGTACTGGGAGGCAGCGCTGGATCGGCTTTATGACCCAGGATGAGGGAGAACAGCGGTGCCGTCCATGCCACCCGCCAGGCTGTGCCAGGCATGAGGTACGGGACGGGTACAGTGCTGCACACACTGATCTTCACAGGATGTTCCCGCACACCCGACCGGCCGCTCCTGTTTTTGTGCTCCTCCGCAGACACCCGCTTATGTAAGTGACAGCTGACGAGCGGCTGGCGTCCTCTGACAGCTATTTACAGTATTCCGCCCGTCCAGATATGTCAGAAATCAAGAGCTTACGGCGCACGCTCACCGTTTCCTGCTAGCGGCGGAGCGTGGAAGCCTGCCGACGCCCCGCCGAGGAACGACAGACATTCCGACTATTTCACGGAGGACCGTCACCGCTTATCTTGTATCAATAGCGCTGATAAGATGTCCAGCTCTGCGGCCCAGAGACTCCACACCGAGCGTCTGTGATACGCGATGACAAGACCGCCAGCGACCACATCTATACATGTCCTCCCCCAGCCGTGCGCCGCCACAAGTATGGCCGCCGTACGCGGGCGCCGACCTTTTATCTCCTGATTCTCTCCTGCGCTGCTGACAATCTAATGCAGAGTTGGACCGCCTTACTGAGGGTTCTGCCAACTATATAACCTGGGACTCTTAACTACTGAGCCGCCTTCCCTGCAGTTTACAGAAATGTAATGCAGCCTGATAAGAGCAGATGAACCGCAGGGGGGTCCGGCTAGTTGGCGGGATGGGGGTCTCACAGCCGCGCACCAGAGCCCCCGCTGAATCCAACCCTTCGAGCCGTCAGCGAGGTGCAGTGAATAAGGTCCCCCTCAGATCTGTACCCTTCCATCATGGATTGTACCGCATGACGACTGTGGGGGAGAAGAGCTGACGAATAGAGAGAGGCCTGGCTGAAAGAAAAAGTATGTGAACCCCGATGGATTTCTGCTCTGATTGCATCTAGGCCCCAATTACAAACAACGAGTCATGTAAATGTCTGCATGAGCGCTAATGACAGCGCCGGATCGCGGGCGTCACGCTCAGCGCTTCACTATACAGGGGGAGGGGACAAACAGGTATACAGGTAGATGTCACTATACAGGGGGAGGGGACAAACAGGTATACAGGTAGATGTCACTATACAGGGGGGAAAGTCTGATCTACAGGTAGATAGAGTCATACAATGGTAGAGTTGGAAGGGTCTTCCGGGGTCATCGGGTCCAACCCCCTGCTCAGTGCAGGATCACTAAATCATCCCACACAGATATTTCTCCGGCCTCTGAAGACTTCCATTGAAGGAGAACTCCCCACCTCCCGTGGTAACCTGTTCCACTCACTGATCCCCCTCACTGTCTACTATCTAATCTGTGTCTCTTTCCTTTCAGTTTCATCCCATTGCTTCTAGTCTTTCCTTGTACAGATGAGAATAGGGCTGATCCCTCTGCACTGTGACAGCCCTTCAGATATTTGTAGACCGCTATTAAGTCTCCTCTCAGCCTTCTCTTCTGCTAAACATTCCCAGATCCTTTAACCGTTCCTCATAGGACATGATTTGCAGACCGCTCACCATCTTGGTAACTCTTCTCTGTACTTGCTCCAGTTTGTCTATGACTTGTATAAAGTGGGGTGCCCAGAACTGGACCCAGTATTCCAGATGAGGTCTGACTAAGGAAGAGTAGAGGGGGATAATGACCTCACGTGATCTGGACTCTGTGCTTCTCTTAATACATCCCAGAATTGGGTTTGCCTTTTTGGCTGCTGCATCACACTGTTGACTCATGTTCAGTCTATGGTCTATTAGTATACCCAAGTCTTTTTCACATGTGCTGCTGCTTAGCCCAATTCCTCTCATTCTGTATGTGCTTTCTTCATTTTTCTTGCCCAGATGTAGGACTTTGCATTTCTCCTTGTTAAATACCATTCTGTTAGTCGCCGACCACTGTGCAAGCTTTTCTAGATCTTTTTGAATCCTCTTTCTCTCTTCCCTAGTGTTAGCTATCCCTCCTAGCTTTGTGTCGTTTGATCAGTTTCCCACAATTCCCTCCTCCAGATCATTTATAACAATGTTGACCAACACTGGGCCTAGGACAGAGCCTTGTGGTCCCCACTTGATACATTCTTCCACTTGGATGTGCAGCCATTTATGACCACTCTTTGAGTACGATCACTCAGCCTGCTGTGAATCCACCTAATAGTCGCCTCGTCGATCCATAATTGGTCATTTTTTCCATAAGTATAGTATGAGATACTTTGTCAACTGCTTTACTAAAGTCAATATATACTATATCCTCCGCATTTCACTGATCACCCCAGTCAGTGATTCTATCATAGAAGGAAATTAGATTGGTTTGGCATGACTTGTTTGTTACAAACCCATGCTGGCTCTGGTTAATCACTCATCCAAGTACTTGCATACATGCTGTTTAACCCTTTCCAATCCGATTTGTATCTTGGTTTTCCTAGGGGGCTTACTCTTTTTCTGCCGTTATACAACGATGCTATATGCTGGCTAAAGCCAGTACTGCATGAGATGATAGGCTCCAACAGCAGACAGGATGGCAATATACAGTAGGAGAACCCCGACGGATGTCTTCTAACATCAGAGCTGTAAAGCCATAAATCATAATGTCTTCAGAAGTCAGACAGTGGATTGGAAAGGGTTAATAATCTGTTCAAAGATCTTCCCCGGTATAGAAGTCAGGCTCACAGGCCTGTAGTTTCCTGGATCCACCTTCTTCCCTTTCTTGCAGATAGGGACAACATTTGCCCTTTTCTAATCTTCCGGGACTTCTCCTGTTCTCCAGGAATTGTCACAGATTATGACGAGTGGTTCAGCAATTACCTCTGCTGCTTCCTTTAGTATCCTAGGATGTAATTCATCTGGACGTTGAGACTTGGATTCATGTAAGTTAGCTAAGTGTTCCCTCACCATCTCTCTGCTTATAGATAGCCTGCATTCTTTTATTCCCCCAATAGCACAGGGAAGATCAGCTGATGTTCCATCTACTTAGTGAGGGAAAACAGATACAAAATAGGAATGTAAAAGTTCGTCCTTCTCACCATCATTCTTAACCAATTCACCATTTTCATCCTGTAAGCATCCAATAGCATCTTTGACTTTCCTTTTGCTTTTGACCCCCACGTCCTTTTTTATTGCTTTTGGCCTCTTACAAGCCTCAGTTCATTATCAGCTTTAGCTTTTCTGACCCTTGCCCTACAGTTTCTGCAGACCCCATTATATTCTACTTTAGATATTTCCCCCTCTTCCCATTTGATAAACATATTTTTCCTCCTCTTTAACATGTCTACAAGTTCTGTGTTCATCCATCCGGGTCTCTTTAAATGCTTCCCATTCTTCCTTCTTTCAGGGATTGGTAACGATTGTGCTTTGAGAATCTCATTTCACAATATTTCCCAACCTTCTTGGACATTTCTGTCCTTAAGAACATCCAGCCATTGGATTCTTCCTCTCCTCCTTCTGAGTTCAGTAAAATCTGTCTTTCTGAAGTCCAACCTTGAGGTCTGAGTCTTCTCAGGTCTTCCTCCCCTTGTTATCCAACATCCGAGGATATCATGATCCCTGCCCCCTAAGAACCCAGCCACCCTTACTTCCCCAACCATTCCCTCCCTGTTGGTAAGAATTAGGGCCAAGATAGCAGATCCCCTTGTTTTCTCTTCTACCTTCTGGAAGATAAAGTTGTCACCAAGAGCGGATAAGAATCTGTTGGATCCATTACTTTTACCTGAGAGATTCCCAACAAATGTCTGGATGGGTAAAATCCCCCATGATCACCATGTTGGACTTCTTTGAGAGCTTGGCCATCTGATGTAGAAAGAGTTCATCAATAGATGTCACTATATAGGGAGGACAGTCTGGTCTACAGGTAGATGTCACTATACAGGGGGGACAGTCTGGTCTACAGGTAGATGTCACTATACAGGGGGGACAGTCTGGTCCACAGGTAGATGTCACTATACAAGGGGGACAGTCAGGTCTACAGGTAGATGTCACTATACACTGGGGTACAGTCTGGTCTACAGGTAGATGTCACTATACAGGGGGGACAGTCTGGTCTACAGGTAGATGTCACTATACAGGGGGGGACAGTCTGGTCTACAGGTAGATGTCACTATACAGGGGGGACAGTCTGGTCTACAGGTAAATGTCGCTATACAGGGGGGACAGTCTGGTCTACAGGTAGATGTCGCTATACAGGGGGGACAGTCTGGTCTACAGGTAGATGTCACTATACAGGGGGGGACAGTCTGGTCTACAGGTAGATGTCACTATACAGGGGGGACAGTCTGGTCTACAGGTAGATGTCACTATACAGGGGGGACAGTCTGGTCTACAGGTAGATGTCACTATACGGGGGGACAGTCTGGTCTACAGGTAGATGTCGCTATACAGGGGGGACAGTCTGGTCTACAGGTAGATGTCACTATACGGGGGGACAGTCTGGTCTACAGGTAGATGTCACTATACAGGGGGGGACAGTCTTGTCTACAGGTAGATGACACTATGCAGGGGGGACAGTCTGGTCTACAGGTAGATGTTGCTATACAGGGGGGACAGTCTGGTCTACAGGTAGATGACACTATGCAGGGGGGACAGTCTGGTCTACAGGTAGATGTCACTTACAGGGGGGACACTCTGGTCTACAGGTAGATGTCAGTATACGGGGGGGGGACAGTCAGGTCTACAGGTAGATGTCACTATAGAGGGGGGGACAGTCTGGTCTACAGGTAGATGTCACTATACAGGGGGGACAGTCTGGTCTACAGGTAGATGTCACTATACAGGGGGGACAGTCTGGTCTACAGGTAGATGTCACTATACGGGGGGACAGTCTGGTCTACAGGTAGATGTCGCTATACAGGGGGGACAGTCTGGTCTACAGGTAGATGTCACTATACAGGGGGGGACAGTCTGGTCTACAGGTAGATGTCACTATACAGGGGGGGACAGTCTGGTCTACAGGTAGATGTCACTATACAGGGGGGGACAGTCTTGTCTACAGGTAGATGACACTATGCAGGGGGGACAGTCTGGTCTACAGGTAGATGTTGCTATACAGGGGGGACAGTCTGGTCTACAGGTATATGACACTATGCAGGGGGGACAGTCTGGTCTACAGGTAGATGTCACTTACAGGGGGGACACTCTGGTCTACAGGTAGATGTCACTATACGGGGGGGGGGGACAGTCAGGTCTACAGGTAGATGTCACTATACAAGGCGGACAGTCTGGTCTACAGGTAGATGTCACTTACAGGGGGGGACAGTCAGGTCTACAGGTAGATGTCACTATACAAGGCGGACAGTCTGGTCTACAGGTAGATGTCACTTACAGGGGGGGACAGTCAGGTCTACAGGTAGATGTCATTATACAGGGGGGGGACAGTCTGGTCTACAGTAAGATGTTACTATACGGGGGGACAGTCTGGTCTACAGGTAGATGTCACTATACGGGGGGGGGCAGTCTGGTCTACAGGTAGATGTTACTATACGGGGGGACAGTCAGGTATACAGGCAGATGTCACTATACAGGGGGGGGACAGTCAGGTATACAGGTAGATGTCACTATACAGGGGGGGCAGTCAGGTCTACAGGTAGATGTCATTATACAAGGGGGGACAGTCAGGTCTACAGGTAAATGTCGCTATACAGGGGGGACAGTCTGGTCTACAGGTAGATGTCGCTATACAGGGGGGACAGTCTGGTCTACAGGTAGATGTCACTATACAGGGGGGGACAGTCTGGTCTACAGGTAGATGTCACTATACAGGGGGGACAGTCTGGTCTACAGGTAGATGTCACTATACAGGGGGGACAGTCTGGTCTACAGGTAGATGTCACTATACGGGGGGACAGTCTGGTCTACAGGTAGATGTCATTATACAGGGGGGACAGTCAGGTCTACAGGCAGATGTCACTATACAGGGGGGGGGACAGTCTGGTCTACAGGTAGATGTCACTATACGGGGGGGGGGGGGGACAGTCAGGTCTACAGGCAGATGTCACTATACAGGGGGGACAGTCTGGTCTACAGGTAGATGTCACTATACAGGGGGGACAGTCTGGTCTACAGGTAGATGTCACTATACAGGGGGGACAGTCTGGTCTACAGGTAGATGTTACTATACGGGGGGGGGGGACAGTCAGGTATACAGGTAGATGTCACTATACAGGGGGGACAGTCTGGTCTACAGGTAGATGTCATTATACAGGGGGGCACAGTCAGGTATACAGGTAGATGTCATTATACAGGGGGGACAGTCAGGTATACAGGTAGATGTCACTATACAAGGGGGACAGTCTGGTCTACAGGCAGATGTCACTATACAGGGGGGACAGTCAGGTATACAGGTAGATGTCACTATACAGGGGGGGGCAGTCTGGTCTACAGGTAGATGTCACTATACAGGGGGGACATTCAGGTCTACAGGTAGATGTCACTATACAGGGGGGGACAGTCTGGTCTACAGGTAGATGTCATTATACAGGGGGGCACAGTCAGGTATACAGGCAGATGTCACTATACAGGGGGGACAGTCAGGTATACAGGTAGATGTCACTATACAGGGGGGGCAGTCTGGTCTACAGGTAGATGTCACTATACAGGGGGGGGCAGTCTGGTCTACAAGTAGATGTTACTATACAGGGGGGACAGTCAGGTCTACAGGTAGATGTCATTACACGCAGGTAGTCACGTACGTCACGTTTGTTGTGGTTTCCATGGCAGCCGGTCCGTGTGACGTCACGACGTTGCGCTCCTCTCCAGGTGTCCTTTTCGCCGTGTGGTGGGCGTGGCGTGCTGGTAGGCGTGGCGTGACGCAGCGGTCTCTGGGCGGGGCTGTGACGTCGGCGGCCCCGGTCTCCGTGTCACACGGGAATACCTTCCAGCGAGAGGAGAGACGGAGCGGCAGCGGCACCATGAACCGGAGCCACCGGAGCGCGGGCAGCAGCAGGTCCCTGGGCACCGTGGAGGTGAAGAGTAAGGTACGTGCCGGGGCACCTGCCGGCCGTGTAGGAGGGGGCCGCCTGCCGGGGAGAGGAGGAGGGGCGCTGTGCGGACCCCGAAGTGCTGGGAGGGGGATGTGTGTGGTACCTGCCAGGTGAGGAGGGCCCAGCAGGCGGCATGGAGGGCAGGTAGGTATATTGGTTAGTGGCACTGCAGGCAGGTGATGTGAGGCTCCTGCTGGTGTAGTACGTAGGTATGTGGCCTGCCAGCAGGTAGATGTGTGGGGCTGTGGCACTGCGGGGGGAGCAGGTAGGTGGTTGGCAGGCAGGTGTGTGGGGCTGTGGCACTGCGGGGGGAGCAGGTAGGTGGTTGGCAGGCAGGTGTGTGGGGCTGTGGCACTGCGGGGGAGCAGGTAGGTGGTTGGCAGGCAAGTGTGTGGGGTCGTGGCACTGCGGGGGGAGCAGGTAGGTGGTTGGCAGGCAGGTGTGTGGGGTCGTGGCACTGCGGGGGGAGCAGGTAGGTGGTTGGCAGGCAGGTGTGTGGGGTCGTGGCACTGCGGGGGAGAGCAGGTAGGTGGTTGGCAGGCAGGTGTGTGGGGTCGTGGCACTGCGGGGGAGCAGGTAGGTGGTTGGCAGGCAGGTGTGTGGGGTCGTGGCACTGCGGGGGGAGCAGGTAGGTGGTTGGCAGGCAGGTGTGTGGGGTCGTGGCACTGCGGGGGGAGCAGGTAGGTGGTTGGCAGGCAGGTGTGTGGGGTCGTGGCACTGCGGGGCGAGCAGGTAGGTGGTTGGCAGGCAGGTAGGGTGGGGCTGTGGCACTGCGGGGGAGCAGGTAGGTGGGGCCGTGGCACTGCGGGGGGAGCAGGTAGGTGGTTGGCAGGCAGGTGTGTGGGGCCGTGGCACTGCGGGGGGAGCAGGTAGGTGGTTGGCAGGCAGGTGTGTGGGGCCGTGGCACTGCGGGGGAGCAGGTAGGTGGTTGGCAGGCAGGTGTGTGGGGTCGTGGCACTGCGGGGGGAGCAGGTAGGTGGTTGGCAGGCAGGTGTGTGGGGTCGTGA